>NC_081425.1:8666869-8759083 GCF_949786415.1 Peromyscus eremicus | reverse complement strand
CACAGTTCTACACAGCTACCAGTTTTACATAAGTATAAACCAATGTGTTATTGATTCTTGTATTTTCTATACTATAGTTTTAAATATAGTTCTAGAAAATATTCCTTCTACTTACAAAAGTTACTATAAAGCAATAGGACACACTTACAGTAGCTGAAAACACATTGCTATTCAATATAGTGTTTGATTTAGTGTTATGTCACCTTATATATTATGATCTTATAGCACTATACTGTAGTATACATGTATGTGTGTATGTGTTGTATATGGAAGGTTGTATATTGAAACATGCAAATATATTATGCACACACAAATAAAAAACTGATCTAGACTATAGTAGGCTGTGCTTAAGTTCTGTAAGTAATTGCTGTAATATCTGCACAGCTAAGAAATCATGTAATAGTACATTTCATAAAATATGTTCCTGTCTTTAAATATCTATATAAGTACAAACATTAGGCCTGAATATAGAAAATCTAAGAAAATATATTTGGTTAAAACATCTATTTAAAGATGAATATCAAATAATTAGATATATATGTATATACACATAGCCATTCTTTCATGAGTGTATATTTGGAGGAAGCTATGAAAACCATATTTCTTCCAGTGTACTCTGACAATATCTGGTTTCTGTGTGAATAAATATGAGCAGGGTGAATGCATTGTTTATCATCTGAACTTTGGCAGAAACTATTCATCTATATTTTCATAAACGGTCAGTACATTTGTAGTTTCTGAACTGTAAAATTGAGAGCCAAGTGTTACCTTACAATTATTATCACATGGGATAGGAAAATTATTATGTGGGCAGCTAATGATGCCTTAATGTGGGCTGAACTACTTTACTCAGGCATTTTTTTTCTTTAACATTGGAGACCATAGTTATCTACTTTGATATTTTTTAGATACGTGCACACACACATGCACACACATACACACATGTCTGTGTAAGTAAGTATCATCCTGTTCCTGTGCCTGCAGAGGCCAGAGAAGGACACAGCTTCCCTGCAGTTTGTTTCACAGATGGTTGCGAGACAAGTGACTTGGGTGCTGAGATCCAAACAGGGGTCCACAGGAAGAGCAGAGAGTGCTCTGAACTTCTACGCTGTTTAAGTAGCCCCTGCTTTAGTATTCTGACAATACTAAAAATCCAGGAAAAAAATGATATCAATTTTCTCTACTTACATTCTAAAAATATATGAGAGTTAACAGACTCACTTCCAAATGTGGTTGAGAAATTTTGTAAATGTGTTATGTACCTCCACACTATTTAGAAAGCAACTACTCTAAAGTATATCATATTGAGCTTATCAATAATCTCTCTGAAAAAGCTTAATTGTTCACAAGAAGTGCTTTCTATGTTAGGCATGGTGCCACATGTTTGTAATCCTAGCACCTAGGAGACTGAGGCAGGTAGATTCCTAAAATTGGAAGTCAACCTTAGACTATATATTGAGTTCCAGGCTAGCTTGCACAACATAGCAAGACTCTGTCTCAAAACACTAAACAGAAAAAAATAAACAAACAAACAAAATGAGGTATTATTTGAAAAGTCATATTTTATTATTTTACTCCAAAAGTTTTTTTTCATTTTTGATAAAGACGTTTCCCTTGGTTTCTATCATGAAAAATGTACATTATTCCTCTGTTATTTTGTGAGAGCAATTGTGAACTGGAGATGTGAGAATGGAATTTTGGTTTCAATGTTCTTCATTCCTTGTACTGTTCCTAAATATGTCATTAAGAATGTCACAAGGGGATTTATAGAAATAACTTCAATCATTTTCAAAATTGCCTTGGGTTAGCTGGTGGAACTAGTACAATTACATGGACTTATAAAACTGGAGACAGCAACTGTGTGCTTCAGAGGATCAGAAAGGATTCAAAAGACCAAGGAAGAGGAAAGAATGCATGGAGCCAGGGAGGGTCTGTCATCTTCAAAGACACGCCTTAGTGACTCCACCTCTTAAAGGTTACACAGCCTCTCTAAGAATGCTAGCAATTAGGAAATGAGAGATGAAAAATGAGCCTGTTGAGTTCATTAGCAATTCAAATCATAACAGTGAAAGTTGAGGATGGATATTATGGGACAGCCATAAAGGTTACCTCAAGTCCTACAGTAACCAGGGACTTAACTCTGACAATTATCAGAAGAAGAAAGACATAAATTTCCCCCTGAGCTTCCAAGGGATAGCACCACCCTGTCTTAGTATTAGCCTCTGAGGTTCTAAGCATACCTAGCTAAGTGCTGTGAAATTTTAGTGGGGTGTGAGGTAAAAAATAAGTTTTGTTTTGTGATGCTAATTCATGGTAATTTCATCCAGAATAGAAACCTAATTATAAAATCTTCTAGTTAAAATTTTTATTTACATTTGTTATTTGTTTATTTAGTGTGCATGTGCAAACCTGTGTGTGTGTGTGTGTGTGTGTGTGTGTGTGTGTGTGCATATGCACATGTGCTGTGGTATAAGTAGTCACAAGAAAATTTGCAGGAATTGATTCTTTTCTTCTACTATGTTGGTTCCAGGGATCAAACTCACAGAATCAAACTCAAGTTCTCAGGCTTGGTGGAAAGAGACACCAAGATTTTTTTCCTTATCTCCTTAAAATGAACCTCCTTATTTATATAGAATTTTAGAAAGTGAAGTTACTGTTGCATGTGTTCAAAATACAAGGCAATATAGAAAATAATTTCTATAAATTTTGTCATCCTTTGACATTAATCAAAAATATTTCATGTGAGAATCCACTTTACATTACATTTGACGTGGTTCTCTTTTCATCCCCATGGTGGGGGGCCATTTTGTGAAGAGGACAATTGTATTGAAAGTAAAGGAATCTATAAAGAAGAGATATTGTCTGAATTATTGGGCTCAGTCATTTTCTCATTATTTATTATCAGGCTTAATGATCTCCCTAGGTCAAAGGAGAGATAATTAGGGGTATAGAGATAGACCAGCAGCTAAGAGCACTGGCTGCTCATACAGAGGCCCCTGGTTGTGTTTCTAACACCCACATGGTGGCTCACAACCATCTGTGACTCCAGTTTCAGGGGTTTTGATGCCCTCTTTTTTCTCTGCCTGCACCTAGCATACTCACTGTATACAGACATATACAGACAAAACACTCATACACACAAAATAAAATAGTTTTATTTTAAAAATAGAAGTATTGGCACTAGATAAAATATTTGAACACTTTCTCTTTCTACATTTGTGTCTGTCTACATTTTAGATGAAGAAACAGTTCCATGGCTACAGCATATTGTCCCAACTGTTCCTGAATCATGTAGATGATGCATGATGGTAGTTGTGCTACTTTGAAATTATTTGGAAGACACTGCTTGTCTTAAAATGCTAATGGTAAGAAAACAGTTTTATATCTAGATCAGATATGAGAGAGCATCCTTTTGTTGCACATAATAAAACCAGTAGATTTGGTGAGAGGAATCTCTTAATAGAGTTAAAGAGACCTGTGACACAAAGTGACAGTGAGCGAGGGATATGAAAGTGACATTAAAATTGATATCAATCGAAAATGAAAATAAAAGCCATACTTATTATATTTATGTACTCTGCATTTTTCATAGCAATGTCACAGAATTCCAAATGAATGATACTATTAATTCTGTTTAAAATGTAAGCCATGCAATTTCATTAGAAAGAATTTGTAGACTTTGACTACTGAACCACTGAAAACAGTAAGTTCTGCCAGTAGTCAACCAAGATTTCACGGCCTTATCTTCACACAATGATTTTAAGTTTTCTCATGAAAGGCCCAGGGCTACTTATAGGTATTTGAGTCCTAACTTCCCAGAAAACGTAATCTTTGTATTCTGTTTCCTGGTGGATGCTTTATTCATGGTCTGTGATTATAAATCTCTTCTGTCTACCTCACAGGCATTCATATCCCTGATCATATTCTGTTATTGAACACACCTCATGAAAAATATTCTTTTAAAACATAGCACAAGGTTATGGAAGTGAAATTGTACACATCACAATGTCTGCCCTAATGAGAATTTCACTGTAGGAAATGGAAATCCCTTCCATCTAGTTTCATTTTAAACTTTCTAAAAGACACATAACTTAATACAGCTAACCAAGGGCACACCATCTTCCTTCATCTGATTAACAGTAAAAGAAGGAGAATAGTTAATTTATAGAAGTCATAAATAATTCATAGTAATATGATTGGTGTAATGTTGTTAGGTGTAGTTACTAAGTTGTCAATCATATTTTCTTGGGAATTATTCAATAATTCTATAAATACTATAGCATATTACTTTGACCTTGATTTACAGTTTTGCAAATGAATGAAAGGGCTGATTTTCACTCTGTCTTGTTCATTTTATTAACCCTCTCAATAACTGCAAAATTAAACAAGTACATTCTCCATTTAACAAAAAGAAATTGTGGTATAAATTCCGGCTCTAGTTAAAATCCCACTGCTATAAATCAATGGAAATTTTAGAAGGAGAATAACAGTTCCTCTGTGAGTTTAATGTACTTGTCAACTGAAGATACCACTCTTCAGATTGAGCGAAATGCAGTAGAAAGAGCTCCCCTCCCCACCACATGCGTATAACACAGCTGAGGACAGGAACGGGAAGCTCCGACTTGTAGTATTTGTTGATTTGTGGTATAAATATTGCTGTGGTGACTGGCTTCAAACAGTCAACAGCAGGTTAATGAGCTGGTCAAACATTTACAGAGTCGGTTGTGACACAACTATGAAAACCTTTTCCTAGATAAGAAAAATATACCAAATGCTGGTTGTCTTCCAGTAATTCTGATAGTTTTGGCTGAATATGATTATCTATACTGTCAAATTTTAATGTGCAAACAAAACATTCACATAAAATCTTGTTTTAACCTCAGATCCTTTTTATTGTTTGAGAATTTCAAACATCCATCAGATTTGTTTTGATTATATCCACCCCATTTCCTACCTTCCAATTCCTAGGCCATCTGGCTACTTTTCTATCCATATTTCATTTGCTCTTTAAAAACAAACAAAGGAAAACCAAGTTCACTCAGTGCTACTTGCATGTACATGGGTGTGGAACCATCTACTTGAGCATGGGCAGTCTCTCAGAGACTGAATTTCCCCCCACCCCAAGAAAATTCTCCCACGGCAGCCATCAATTGCTCATGGCATGCTATGAGCTATGGATGAGATTTCATGAGTCTCTCTGGTGTCTGTGCTGCGATTTGGGCTGTCTTTATTTTGTGTAGGTCTAGTGGAAGCCTCTCTGAGTTCATGTACATACCATCATGATTATTTTCATCAAGGATGTCGTTGGAGGTCCACTAGCTCTGACTCTGATAGTCTTTCTTCCCCCTACTCTATGATGATGCAGGAGCCTTTGGCACTGCATAGGCACTTACTGTCTGCACTATGACCTGCTGGGGATCTCTATATTAATCTCCATCTGCATTAGGGAAGAAAGTTATCTAATGAGGTATAAGAGATGTACTAACTATGGATATAAACATATGAACACATCCATTTACGAAAATAATAGTATTTAGGTTCTTAACTAGAGCCCATAACACAGCCAACCACAGGTCTTTGCCTCAGGTAACAGTCCCAGGCATGAGTTTGTCTCATGGATCCAGATTTAAATCCTGAAAGAAAGTAGTTGATGATTATGCTTTTTTTTTCTTTTTCTTTCTTTCTTTTTTCTTTCTTCTTTTTTTTGAGACAGGGTTTCTCTGTGTAGTTTTGGTGCCTGTCCTGGATCCCGCTCTGTAAACCAGGCTGGCCTTGAACTTACAGAGATCCACTTGGCTCTGCCTCCTGAGTGCTGGGATTAAAGGCATGCGCCACCACCACCCGGCCTGATGATTATATTTTTAACAGTCATGGCACTATTACACCAGTGGGCATATCTTTTCAAACTGTTAGTGTAGCTTCGAGGGTCTACTGCTGGTAATACTAATGATTAATTTTCTCTCTTAGTAGCATACATAGACTCTTTCAGCACTATTAAACCTAGCTAGTCAGGATGAGGCTTCTAGGAGGCCACTAAAAAAATCAATTTCTTCTTTAGAAGGATCAGGATGAACCTGAAGTTTAGACCTTTCAACAAGTTTATAACAGATGTTGAAAATGGTGTTCTCTAGACCATATGTGAAGGATTAGTAGGGATCCACAATGCTGGTTCTTAATCTTCAATGTGCTAATATAATGTTTTAAACATCTTCAAAAGCAAATTTTTGAAACAAATGGCAGAGTTTTCAGCTCAATATTTCTGGAAAGGGTTAAGAATTCACTTTACTCTCAAGTGCTCTACTGCTGCTGGTGATTTTATTTCAGCAGCTGTATTGTAAGAATCATTGGCCCTAAGATATCTCAGAAAGAGGAAAAAGACTGATTTTTACCTTGAGGAACAGCAACAGAAATAAAAAGTAGAGTTTCTAGTCACCCAGTTACATTTCCTTTTTTTCCCACCATTACTCCGTCTGTGTGACTTGACTATCCATCACATTTAAATCTTTATGGCAGCTTTTGTCAGGAGTAAGAGAGGAAATTAAAGAAATACTTCGTGACTTTGAGAATTTGCAATTTAAAATAGGATATTAGCCAGAAACAAATGAGAAAGACATTAAAGATGCCTAAGAAAATATATAAGAAGTCTAAAGTGTGATTATGTGAGGATTGAGAAATTATTGAAAAGGTGATGTGATGCATTTGTCAGAAATAGGATTCAGTACTCTGGGAAATAGAGCCAAGAGAGAGTACTATGAAAAAGGTTTATATTTTGATAAAAAAAAACGTTCTCACAGGACATTGCAGGGTAGAACTAAGCAATCACTCAGTGCAGTTGATCAATCTGCTCAAATGAAAACTTGCATACTCCTGTAATCCTAGCACTCAAGAGGTTGAGGCAAGAGGATTGCAAGATTGAGGCCAAACTAGGCTATATCACAATACCTTGTCTAAAAATTTTAAAAGTCAAATAATATAAAAGTACAATGCAATGTAAGATGCAATGTCAGTCATCTTGTTCCTGAAAATTAGAAGCAGACATTATGACGCTGTAGCATTTTAGCTTCATTTAATTGTGATACCTGTGAAAAGTGCTACATATTCAACTGTCAATTTTTCTTCATGAAAAATGAAGAGACAACTGATGTGGAAAGAGGTGAAGAACATACGATATGACCACATGCTACTTAGTCATTTCTCGTTTGGAAATGGAAGCAACCATTAGGACACTAATATATAGTCTCTTTACATTATAATTCTAAAGTGATCAGGCCAGGGGAGGGCAACAATGTTCTATCAGGAATTATCTGTGATCCATGAGTAGATTCAGTTTATTATTCTCCTATTTTGGACATTTTCTTATTTGAAAATTGTTGTCATATTCAAGAATGGTTATGGATCTATCATGTCTTCACTACAAATGCATCATTTGTTATTCTAAAAGCTGATGGAATTGTGAGGATTTGAGACTGTATTGTTGGATCATCTTGATAATGTTCTAACCAAGAGAGCAGCTTTGAAAAAGAATTGCATACAATCTACAAAAATCAAAGAGTGTACTGGCATCATGACTGCAGGAAATAAACAATGCAGTAATAAATAGTCTCCATAAAATGCTTTGGAACCAGTTTTGCCAACTACCTAATCCATACTTAGTATGTGAAGAATTCATTCCAGAATTTTCCTATAGATAGTGGAATCCATGAGTCTGCAAATTCCTTACATAAATCAATATGATATTTGTGTATTGTACATGCAGAGATCATTTATAGCACTAACATAGCATAAATGTTAGTTTATAAAGGTTAGTCAGGCTATGTTGCTTAATGAATAACAAGGAAGCTGTACATGTTCCATACAGATGAATTTTCTCCAAGTATTTCATGTTGTATTTGTCAAATATGTTAGTAAAGACTCTGTGGTAATGGAAAGTGGAATCAAGAATAGACAACATCACAAAACTTGGATATACAAGAAGCTTTCTACACAGGGAAATTTGGCATATTCTACTTTATTTTATTGATATGTGCACAGTAAAAAGTATTAATATGTTATGTGTACTTATGAGGTGGTAACAAAAATCCAGAGCCAAGCAATTGTCCATAAGTATGTGTGGCAAAGAGATGACTGGTGATTATCCTATTGCTATGTGACACTGTTCTTGTGAGAACATGAACAAACATCCACTCACCCCAGATATCCAACTGATGACATACTATGGTAAGGATACTGCCAAAGTTCAGCTTGGTTTTTATTGGAATTACTTTTAGCAATATAAGTAAGAGGTTACTTACAGGACCAAAATGACTCAAAGAATGACAGCTGATCATCACAGCCAGCAAGGGTGATAGCTCACTAAATCTGGAAAATTAGAGCTCTGTAAAACCTTTAGGCAGTTCAGAATGTTGGAGTGTCTTCCAGGTGGCTCAGATGATCTCTGCCTCTTTCGGACAACTTGGCTGGTCTGCCTCTTCCAGGTACTCACTCACTCAGAATATATATATATATATATATATATATATATATATATATATATATATGTTCCAGTGACTGGGAGGACTAGTCTCTTATATACATTTATTTATTCTCTACATATTCCCAACCCTCATTTCTTCCTAACACAATTGTTTTCAGGCAGCTCATTCTTAAACTGATAGAGATGGCATCATTGGCCAACTGAGCTCTATGTTTATATCATCCTTACTAGTAGGAATCAAAAACAGTGTACCAATTTTTCCCTTCTTCTCAGAGTTTTGGGTTGAAAGAGCTTGTGATTACAATGCAGAAGGAGGACCGGGAATTCAAAGCCATTTTGGGCTACTTGGTTGGCACTATTTAAGAAAACAAACAGCATATACTTTGGAGACAAGGTGCATTTTCTTCAAAATGTTAAATGTTTTCTTAGTAAAGATTACTTATGATCTATAAGACTTGATCTGATCCAGGTATGGTAGTATATGCCTTTAATCCTGGCCCTATGATACAGCCTGGTGTATATCTGTGAGTTTGAGACTACCCTAGTCTGAATAAAGAGTTCTAGACCATCTAGGACTACAGAGTGAGATTCTATCTAGCAAAACAAACCCCTGACCTAATGAGACTTTATTCATTGAATTCATGGGATATATACAAGGACAATAATAGATCTAGCATTATTATGATTAATAAAGAGCTACATGTTTATCCTCTTTTATTTATAAATAGTAAGTATCTTGAATTCTGGAACATTTTGTTTTCCAAAATGTATGACGTGTTTTCTGGCATGTAATACATGAAAAATAAATGATGGCTATTTACTTTGTAAAGATTTTTGTTTGATTAAGTATAGGCAATAGAATTTCCACAACTATTAGTCCCATTATATGCATCTAAAAGGTATCTATGGAATCTGGATGGGGTTCTATTGGTTCACTTTTTAAAATAACATAACCACAACCCAGAAATAATAACTACCAAGTTTTATATAAAGAATTGGCTTGTTAATATGTGATACAACATGACAAATGTATTTTGCAGTCACTAATCTCAAACACATTTGCAAACGTCAATATTAAACAAGGTACATCTTATGAGTTTCCATTTCAGGGTCAAGTTGATTTTGGTCAAGATAATCAGTGTGTCTTCTGGATCAATTTTCAGGATCTAGACATGCTCCAACATTCACCAAGTCCCAGCTTAGACCCTAAAATGTGGAGGAGTTCTCTTTCTCTTATTCCTTTTCTCTCTAGCCCATTTTTCACTGTCAGAGAAAGAGTGGGATAGAGGCAAGGGGGAGAAGCTGTTAGTGAAACTAGCACCGTGAATTCCTTTCTGCTCCTTGCAGTTTGCCATTCTCCTTCTCCACTCATACTGCACAGGAAGGCTTTTCTATGGCTTTGCACTTTCTTCTGGCACTGTATCTAGATCTTTCTCTAGGGATAGCCTGTTCTATTAGCGCCTCAGCTTATAAAAAACTCCCTTCATTTACCAAAATGACAGCACAGTCCTGGTCTCTATCATTAGTGTCCACCTCCCAAAGGGTTATTCACCCTTCCAAGGAGAAACTGTTTCATGTAGGAGGCTTCCCTGTCCACTCCAAAGACTGCCTTTCTAACCTACTTTGTTTCCTTTTTCAATTTGAAAGAAAGGTGAAATCGAGAAGCCCACTCCAAAGCACTCTACTGGGGGGGGGGCAGTGAGGTACTGGTGCCTCCTTCTTCAGCAATCCCCGCTCTAGAGATCCAGGAGTGTGTCAGCTGTACCCAACCCAGATGACCTCTGTGCAACATTCCTTTACTCAAAATGCCTCCGACTTCTTTTTCCCTCTTAACTTTCAATGGATACTCTGTCCACTTAGTGGGATTCATGGAGTTAGTTTCAGGAGCTCAGTTTTCAGTTTTTGATAATATATTTTAACTATACATAATAATGGGTTTCATTATAACACTTTCATGCATATACATAAATTTTGATCAGATTTGCCCATTTCCCTCTCTTGGACCCTCACACTCCTACCAAAAAACGTCTTCCCAACTAATTGTTTTGTGGCCCAGTGAGTTTCGTTAGGGCTGACTGTGGAAGCACGGATAATGGTTCGTTTGCAGGAGTAAGGAGCCTAGGAGCCTCTCCCATTCCCATGATGGTGTGTTCGTCCTGGTCAGGTCACAGCGGCTGTGAGTTCCTGAGTGCAGCCGCTTGATCGTTCACAGAAGTCAGCATTCCCCACTATTTCCCTCTTCTCTGCCTCACTTACACTCTGTTCCTTTTCAGTCCTTAGAATGCAGACACTCCCAGTGTCTTCCTTCACCCTTGAGGTTTTACTCCCTCTCTAGACTACAAGTATGACTCCTCTTGAAACTGTGTTATATAATATAGTAGCTTTCTCTGTAGAAGCCTATTATTATTAAACGTAAGAGGCTATTTTGATGGGAACATGCTATTTTCTACTTGAAATAAATGTAAAGCTAATAGGAAAACATTCGAAATGTCACTTCTTCCTGATCTGAGTGTTTACACTAAACCTTAAAAAGTCCATTCCTACTCATTATAACAAAGTGTCACACTGCTGCTCAGGATCTGGGGTCTGCAAAACACTAGCTGTGTCTAATTTGGCAAACTAAATTGCACTCTCTGGTTGCCTGGTTCTTGCATTGATATTGATTTCATGTGTCCTGTTTTGCAGTGGTGTTGAATGAATAAGCAAACATTAGGAAGGCCTGGTTTCATGTATGCTTCATAATGTGAATGAGAATCTAGGTTATCTCATTAATCTGGGAACAGTAACAACAATGACTGCATTTTACACTTTAATTATAGTAGCAATGATCACAATGAAAAAGCATAGCCTTGTATAGTTTTAAGAATTTATTTCATAAAAGTTCAGTAAGAAGTAAATAGGGCTAGGAATGTATCTCATTGGGAGAGTATGAGCCTAGTCTAGCATGGCCAGCATTAAGAAGGAGGAGGAGAGGAGGATGTGGAGAACCATGAGGAGGAGGAGGAGCCGAAAAGGGGGAGTAAGAGGAGGAAGGGGATAATTTTACTTCATTTTTCCGATTCAGTGCCTCATACATGTTAGCCAAGCCCTGTACCCCCAAGGTACATACCTAGCTACCAAATTGTATCTCAGTATTCCCTTTGTAGAGCTTTACCCTGGATTCCATTATGTAGACAGAAGTTAAAGTTTGACTTAAGACAAAAAGTTGGCAAAATGCTTATACAAGAAAGCTGTGCTCATAGTTAGCTCTTAGCAGTTAATGGAACATGCATTATAGAAATCAGGTCATGTAGAGAATGCTCTAATAATTGCAAGATATGTGACATGAATATTCAGTTAATTAACATTAAGAGGACAATTTCTTAATGTGCATGATACTCATTGTTGTCCTGTGCTTTTCATTTTCCATTTCATTTTCCAAATGCAACATTCAAATGGTTGGCTTTTACTGGTTCTTTCTTTGTGTTAATCTCAAGGATGCTTAAACCTATATCTTACACAGTGTTACAATGGTATATTAGAAAACGAAAACTGAGGAAGCAGAATTACTCCAAGAACAAGCTCATAAAATGCCTACTTAGTTTAAAAGCAAGTGGTAGACTTACCTAATAGCCTTTCCACATCAATAGGAAGGAAATATCAGATACTTTTGTCTTACTCATAGTTCTGCTTATCATACAACTGAGTAACATTACAAGCAAGGAAACAAGTGGGCATTATTTAAATTTGATACCTGTAAGCATCACAGAACAAACTCAGTTTACTGATTCTTGTTTGATGAAATACACAGGCATATTGGTGCCTTTTATTCTTTGAAAGTATAATACTTTGAAGAGAAATATAAAGTGATAGAGGACTCTCAGAAGCCAATCATTGCCAGATTTTTAGTTCAGTAATATATTACTAGCCATTTTCAGTCTTCTCTTACATAATCATTTAATAAAGTCATCTCTTAAGTACTTTGCAAAGATAAGTGAATTAACAATTAAACACCTAACTAGTCATAAAAATTTGAGTTTAGTCTCAAAGTTTTTCAATTTAAGAAGTTGTTGATAAAAAGAATTTTTGAGATTATGAATGAAAAAGCTTCAGAAATATCAACTGTATCTCTAAGAATACAACTATCAGGATGTAAACATGGTTCCCTAGAGAACAGAGTTAGATACTTAGAAGGTATTTGGAATTTAAAAGTGCTAAGTGTTCATCAGCTCCACTACAGTGCAATTTAGTTAATTAAGGCATTTGCTCAGTAATTTCTCCAGTTTGGAAGTTAAAAAAAAAGTATCAGCTTTGGTACAAGGAAGAGGGAAGTATTTTCAATTAAATATGTACAAATATTGCCATATTAAGATAGCCACTACAGTGTTTGTATATATATACATATAGTAATAATTATTCTTTAGATTCCAGATTTCTCTGGTTGCTTCTAATTGCTGAATAACTAGAGCAAACGTTAGCATAGCCAAGTCTCACAGGAAATAGGGCAGCAATCTGTATGAGGAATAGAGGAATATGCAAACACACCACTTGTACACAGTCTGAAACCAGTCTCTTCCTTCTGGTCCCAGACTGACCGTGAATGGCACTGTAGACCCAGGATGGGGGTTATAAGCCAGAAAACCATTTGTGCTTATATTTTTGTTTGTTTTGTTTTTCTCTTATGTCAATAAAAATGTACTTTAGAAAATCAAATCATTTGATCCACTTATATTACATTTATGTCATTTATGTAATCGACTAATAATTTCATCCTATAATATTGCCTTAAAATGTAAATATCTCACCAATATAAAGGTAATATCAACTACTTGTCCTTCAAAGCAACAACAACAAAGCCATCCCACAGAATGATCCTAAAAGCAAATGATTCCAGTGAGTGAGCTCTGAGTGTATTTGCAGGAGAGTGAGGCAGCCTCAGAGTAGCAATGCCTTCATCTATGTGGTGGTGTGAGTGAGGGAACTCTGCCTGGTGGTCATTTTCCTTTACCTCCTAGCAATTGTCTGGGATTACAGAGACAGAGATGGAATTATGCGTGACTGATATCCAGAACTGGAAGACACTCATCAAGCTAGATCACCACTACACCAAATAAATCATCCAGCATGCCAGAATTTCCTTATTCTGTACAAAGACATACTCTAAGTGAACTTTATGTACTATGGCTTGCATTGTAAACATGTAAATAATAGTTCAGTGATTGCAGTTTCCCATGTTTCTAGAATAATGAAGCAAACATTATTTTTTATCTATATAAAAGAGATGAAAACTCTGTTACAATATGACTTTTCATTCCCAATCCTCACTTTGGGAACAAAGTATTTTGTCTTTTATTTAAAAGAGCTCAGACATTCTTACGGTTACTCACTTTTATCATTTAATTCTCAACAAATATTCTAAGAACACTGTTCTATTTCCACCATTATGACAACAGTAATGAATTCAGAAATTGGCTGCTATGTATCCATTGAACTGTCACTTACATTAGCATAGTGTAGATGTTTCATATGTAGGTGTGTAAACACCTATATCATTTCAGATGAAATGAAATAAAACATAAACTCCTTCACTTAGGGCTCCATAAAAACTATACCCAAGTGTCACACTTAAGCATTAGCAGACACAGTAGTATATGCTCTTACAGCTGAGAGGCCATACCCATAAAACAATCCTATTTCTAGCTAAGGTAATGTAATGAACCGTATAATATCTGCTGATGTAGCTACCTTTGCCTACTTCATCAAATTAAATTGAGCCTACTTAAAGCTTTGCAAAACTAGTAAGACAGTTTCTTTTAAATTCTTAGTTCAACACATGAAAAAGGTTATGATCCGTGAAAGTCTAAGAATGCTTAAAAAAAAAAAAGGCAGGAGAAGGGGGAGTAGAATCCTAGAGATGTTTTTAAATTCATGATGACTATTTTGCTGCATGTGAGCTCCAGGCAATTTTTCTTCTGAAGTGTAATACTTATCTGTGGTAGATATTTGCAAAACTAAATGTGATGCCTACGTGCAAAAAAAGCACTTTCAACAATATCTCCTTCTCTGGTTTCCTAGGACAGTGATGGTAATTTTGGACATGATTCATATGATTTAAATATCTCTTGCAGCTGATGAAGCCAGGAGGCGTATCTGGAGACTTAAAAAGGTAGATTCTTTGTATATGCATAATTATGTACAATTTTTTCAGCTACATTGGTTTTAGTATTCTCATTGATGGTGTCAAGCACATTGTTCAGCTCCTTAGAAACCCCAGCAAGACTGTGTTAATCTCTAAGTAGGAAAAAACACTCTCACTGTGTGTCAAGAGTACATGTGTGAAAAGATGTCTGTCACATAGTATGACAACAAGCAGCCATTTCCTGATAGAAACATTATTTCCCAACAATGCTCTGATCTCACAGGTTGAAGTCCATGTATATTATTATCGTATGTTTCCCTAGTCGACATCCATCTTTACTTCTAATTAGCTGTTCTGGCCCTTAACTTCTTCTACTACAAAAGTACCCTATCTTATAGATAGTTTCCTAATTGTTGGAGACTAGCTCAGTTTATTGGGCATTGACCTTTTACAAGCTCTGAAAATTCCAATTTGCTTACCATTGAAAAAGTGTGGGTTGCTTAACTTTCCCACTGACTTCATTAGAGTTAGAACTACAACTAATGTGTCTCAACATATTGTAGTAAAGAGTATGTGTAGATGTAACCGTCTTATTAAATAAGAAATACAGAGCCAATGCAAAGATGAAAGCCCAAGAGGTCAGAACTAAGAGCCTTACCCTTCACTCCTGCAGCTATCCTCTTCAGCCAAGAGAGAGCTACTTCCTGTGTGTTTATCTTTATATAGACTTTCTGTTCTGCCTTCTCATTGATTGTAAACCCAACCACATGACTGCCTCGTCACTACCTGTCTGTACAGACCTCCAGGTCTTCTATGGTTGGTATTGAAATTAAAGGCGTGTGTCTCCAATGCTGGCTGTATCCTTGAACACACAGGGATCTACCTAGCTCTGCCTAACAAGTGCTGGGATTAAAGGCATGCACCACCACCACCACCCAGCTTTTGCTATGACTCTAATAGCTCTGACCCCCGGACAACTTTATTTATTAACATACAAATAAAATCACATTTCAGTACAAATAAAATATCACCATAAGTATGTGCTGCATATCCTATAATTTTCTTAGTTGCAAATATTTTTAATGAAGTAATAGACAATAAAGTAAGTGTATGCTCAGGAAGCTGTGACTCGTCTGACCTCACTGAGCAGGCGTTGGCTTGTTTCTCCAGATGCCTTAGTGTTGCTTGTACACAAAGCATAAGTTCATATTCTCTTCTTTTCTTAATATTTAATTTATTTAAAAAAATGAATGTCCCTTATTTTGACATTACATCATTTCTCCTATTCATCTCTAACTCAACTCTCCCATATACCCCTCCTTGCTTTCTTCCAAAACCGTAGTCTCTTTTGTATTAATTGTTGTTATATGAATGTCTGTATATGCAGATATTCACATAACACTAAATGTTATATATTTGTATAAAATATGTATATATAAATATATTTGTATGTATAATACATTACATATATATTTCCTGCCCAGTCTGGATAACATTAGTGTTATATATGTTTTCAGTACTGGCCATTTGGTATTGGACCACCAATTAGTGAGCTCTTCTCTCAATTTCAGCATCCCTTAGTTACCTGTAGTTCTTTGTGTAGGGGTGAGACCTCCTGGGCTCTTCCCAGCCCACATTAGCCTGTCTACGGTTGTTTTTCTTTTTCAGCTCTTGTTTCTGAAGTCGCGTTGGTGACGCTTTCTGTGTGTAGCTTTTGCCATTACTAGAATATACAATCTCACAGCAAACTCGCCACACCTCTCTCTCCTATGATTTACTTTTGTCCCTTCATCTACAATGTTACTTTAGTCTTAGGTGTGGAAGTTGTCTTGTAGATATATCCATTTTGACTGGTCTCCATCTATTGCAAAGAGAAATGATTATTTTTTTTCTGATCCCTATGGTTATGTATAAATCACTGAATATGGAGATGTGTACACTACAAGGAAAACAACCTGGATGTTTGGATAGGTCAGAAGGAATTCTAGTTCAGCATTTGGCTCTGGAATTGGGTTTTATGGATTTGAACTCCACTCCTATCATCAAGTAACTTAAATCTGAACATGTTAAGAAATACATTCAAACCTTACTTTCTTTACCATTACAGTGTAGATAAATATATCACTTACATGGTTTTTTGAAGACTAGAGCAGATAGTCTATGTTAGGTATTTGGAATAGTGCCCATTTAACAAATCATTAGTATAACATTGATATTAGACATTTGTTGTTACTTCATGGATTTGCTACAATTCAAACAATATTTTGTAACTGGAGTTCTACTTCTGCATATTCTTTTTAATTATTGAATATACACAATCATTACTCTTATTATTAAATCCATCTTACATATACTTTATTTCTTCAAGTACACTTCCTTCTCATGTTTTTAAAATGTAGTTTTAAAATTTTTGTGTATTCTTTGAAAAAGTTTCTTTTTATTCCCGTGTTTGTTCATTGTAATTTAACATATAATTCATTTTTTTGCCAAAAGAATATGTTAAAACGATTTTAATATATATTAGACATTTTTATAGCAAAAATTATATAGTAGCTGGGCGATGGTGGCTCACATCTTTAATACCAGCACTTGGCAGGAGGATCTCTGTGAGTTCCAGGTCAGCCTGGTCTACAGAGGGAGTTCCAAGACAGGCTCCAAAGCTACACAGAGAAACCCTCCCTTGGAAAACCAAAAAAAAAAAATTATACAGTATATTCTGATCACATATTTTGCTTCCTCCAACTCCTCCTAGATGTCCAGCACCTTCCCACCCACTAAATTTCATACCCTTAATTTCTTTTTATCTTTTTCTTAAGAAAACAAACATATAAACAAAAAATAAAACCACCCCCCCAAAAGAATAAAATGACCCACAAGAAAACATAAAACACAACAAATAGACTAAATTAAAAACCAAATGTCTTAGTTAAGGTTTCTATTGCTGTGAAGAGCTACCATGACCATGACAACTCTGATAAAGGAAAACATTTAGTTGGGGTGGCTTACAGTTTTAGAGTTAGACCATTATCATCAAAGCAGGAAGAATGATGACATGCAGGCAGACGTGGTGCTAGAGAATGAGCTGGGAATTCTGCATCTGGATCTGCAGGCAGCAAAAAGAGACTATCACACTGGGCATAGCTTGAGCATCTGAGACCTCAAAGCTCATGATCAGTGATACACCTCCTCCACCAAGGCCGTACCTACTCCCATAAGGCCACACTTCCTACAGTGCCAATCCTTATGGACCTATGGAAGCTATTTTCTTTCAAATCACTAAACCATAATAGACAAACAAAGCATCAATAATACAAAAAGTGTCCAAGCAAAGTAATACAAGGCATAAAATCTACAAAACTACCATTGAATCCATTTTGTGTTGGCCATCTACTTCTGGTCATGGGGCCTACCTGAAATATAGTTAATATAGCCAGTAAGACTCCATTGGAGAAAACTAGCTTTTTCATTGTAAGTGGGTATTAATTCAGATGACTTCTTGATTAGGGATGGGAGTTTGTGTCGCCTTTCACATTTCCACTCTCAGCATTCGGACCCCATCTGACTTGAACTGGCAGCTCTGGACATGCTGCTAGAGCCTCTGTCAGTTCCCATGTGCATCAGTCCTTCTGTGTCTGGAGGCTGTTTCCATGGTGCCATCCTTTCTCTGGAGCTTAGAATCTTTCTGCCTCCTCTTCTGCATAACTCTAAGCCATTAGGGAAGAAGTTTGATGACGACATTACATTTAAGACTGAATGTTCCAAAATTTCTTACTGTCTGTACATCTTCCAGTTGTTGGTCTTTGTGTTAATTTCCATATACTACATGAAGCTTCTCTGATGTGGGTTGAGCAAGACATTGACTTATGGGTATAGTAGAATGTCATTTATTGCTGTGTTCCTTTATTAAAACAATAGTATTTAATTTTCCACTAAGCTCACGGCCTGTCCTGTCTCAGGTTCCTGACCAAGCAGAGTTCAGATATCTATTATGGTCCTTAAAGCTAACCAGAAAGTAGTTACTCTCACAACATTTGCATCACTATTATAACAGCATATCTTGCAGAAACGTCACCATTGTACTGTGGGAAATATTGGCAAATAAGATAGTTTTTACTTAATAGATATTTGATGTGATTATTGTGTTGTAAGCTTCACATACAGAACCACAATTATACAGTTCAAAGGTCTTTGTTTTTCATGAAATTATAATTATAAGGCCAGGAAGAAATGGTTTACCTAGGGCCACAGGCTTTTGAGAGATAAGATTAAAAAAGCTATCTATTTTAAAAGTGTGTTCTGTTTTCATACTCACTTCATGTATTTGAATTAGCATGCAGACTAGGGAAGGTAGAAGTACACATCTTAAACACTATAAAAAAATTAGTCATTTTTCCTCAAAACCCCATCATTTCTATTGAAACAAGGACTCACATGTTAAAACATGCTAGCTCTATTTGAGGACATACTCTATTTCAGGCATAATTCTAATAAACTCATTTCCCATGGCTTCAGCTCATAGAATATACATGTGAAAAATCTAAGTATAAAGTAGGAGGTAGGGCATTTTGCAATGTAACCATGCTGTCAACTAATGTAGACACTAATTAATAGGCACACAAACTGAAAGACAAATTTTTTACTATAAAGAGAGTTAATCAATCTCCAAGATCATCAATATATGAACATAATAAAATATGAATAATATCATATAGACCATATGGTGATTTAATAAAACATGAAATATTTATCTTATTATAGTAGTAAGGTAAACCTTTTAAGAAAACATTAAAATTAGGAATTGCAACAAGCAGGCTGGTAAACAGGTAAAATTATTATAATCTAGAAAATTAGATGCCAATAATTTCTACAAATTTGTCAGCTAGCATCGGCATTATGGTAATAATGTTAGTCACAGGAATCAAATGACTTTCTGAGCACTGTTTCAGAACTCTGTTACAATCCTGTCTTCAATCAGAGAATTTGCTTTAGTGGCATGGTAGTCCTAAAAGAGAGTTAAATAATAGTAATTACAAATGGAAGTAAAAAATAAGAAAAAGAATATATGAAGTAATAGTTTGTTATATTAATAGTTAGGGTGAAATGAATATTAGCTAAAGAAAGATGATTTTACACATGACTTTAAATTAACTAATGAAGATAATACAGACAATACTCACCTGAGGTTTGTATTAGGAGTTTGAGGTATATGAGCTAATGAATCATGGGAATTAAAGGTGTTTAACCACCAGGTTCTTAAAATGTGCAACTGGAGGATGTATTTTGCTTAGTCTATAGACTATTTATTACTCATAGATTATTTTGAAAACAAAGAGAGATTTTTACAAAGATAAACAATGAACCACAAGAGGGCACTGGGCACATCTGTGTGCCCCACCTTTTAGTATGATGTAATCAGCTGAAGCTGAAGAGAAGTTCCCTTTCATGGAGTTGTGTTCAGGATTGTTCACACACCTGGCACATTTTATCCTCCTCTACTGAGTCCCTGTAGACCTTAATATTTATGATCTGTTTCTTCTACTTCTATAATTCTTTGTATTGACTGGTGTGTTGTTCTATCCCTTGTTGAATTTTCTGAATAACTTTCTTTCTCTTGGAAATATTTTTGAAGCCATATTTTAACAAAAAAAATACAGTTCTAGTGAGGAAGTTTTCATTTTATACTTTGTACATCTGTGATATCTATTTTTAGCAGAAATCCAGAAAATATGTAAGGTTTTGTTTAACTGTTCCCATTATCAAAGAATAAGTTAATTTAATTTTATATTCAAGAGTTTGAATTGGAATTAAATTAAGATAGTTTCACTTTAAGATCTAGAGATAAAGTTATGAAAGAATTTATTAAATTTATGTTCATTTATTTTCTCCAGTGTAGTTTTCCGCCTTTTTTATTTACTCTGTAGAAGCAAGATTAGTCTCCTCCTCGCATACTTGAGAGGTATCACAAATCATACTTGGAGAAATTTCCTCATTAATAGAATTCTTGGTGTATTTATAAAACATAGAAAAATACATTTTATATTAATGACATTAATTCTACAATTCATATTTTTAGTTGCTACTTTTACAACCCTAGAACTAATTTTGCATGTATAAAGATTGCATCACATTTCCATTAATTCTAAAGTTTTACCAGTAATGAGATATGACTGTCCATTAAGATAGAGTTTAACTACTAACACAAATTATATTATTGTGCATAACGAGCTATAATAATTTTTTCACAGTAATTTGCTTAAAATGAAAAAGGATTTACATTTTTAACTGTACCAAAACTTACCTTTATATGTTACATGTTACTTGGGACCTCAAAATGTGACTACTTGAAGACTTCATAAATAATATTTTCCTCCAAAAGTATAGTGGGGGATTCTAAAGGCCTGACTTTGTTGTTAAAACATATGTATCATTAATGAATTCATTTGCTACTAGAATTGTGATAGCTATCTTTTGAATGATTTTTTTATATGAATAATGCAAATTCTTATTTTTATTTTAATATCTGATTTGATAATTATTCACTATTTTGTGAAGTTTTTCTCTACCTAAATTGGCAAGTTTTCTTCAGAAACAATTATCAAGACCTTTGGGTACTCATGCAGGGTTTGAGACATCTCTAGAAGATCATGCCTGGCAATAGTGGACCATATCATATTTCTCAGAAAAAAGTACTGTCTGGATGAAAAGATATGGTGGATTTTGAAGGCAAGGAGGCTGGATCTTGGGGGTCATCTAGAAAGAAGATATAAAAATTTCAGTAAACAGTCTGTTTCTCTGTGTAAATTTTTTTATTTGAAATAGGAAACATGGATTTTCCTATTTCAGATGATAAAATTGAACCTTAAGTTTTATGGAAAAAACACTAAGCCAGTTATGTATATTTTAGGCTTTCTTTAGGAATAGTTATATTGTATGCATGGTTTTCTAAACATTGGTAAATTTCTTTCCCGAGTTATCTTTGCAGTCAAGGAAATACTTAAGAACAGAAGAAGGTAGCTTCCATTCTATGTCAAAACTGATATTTGAGAACTTAATTGAGTCGTCTTAAATACATAGATAGAAGATAGATTAGTAGATAAATAGATGATAGATAATATAATGTTATATTCAGAAGGCAAATGAGTGCACATTAAAACTGTTTAAATATTTTATTTTTCTGTATGTGTCTATGTGTATGTATTATATTCTTTTTTGTTAAATTAGAACATTTATTCTTTAAAGATTCATACATGTATACAATGAAAAATAATTAAATCCAGCTTCCTGTTTCTCCTCCTCAACTTCCCTCAGATGCTCCTAACACACCCCTATCTAAACTCTGTGTCTTCTTTTTCATTAATCCATTTAATGCAAATACTACTGACAATTTGTACATAACTATGAAACCATCCGCTGGACACTGGACACATCCACTAGACATCCACTAATAAATTCCACCAAAGAAGAATTGCACTTCCTCCCCGGCACCTAAACTGCTCTTTTGTTAGGGGTGGGGTCTTGGGAATGCCTTCCCTATCTGTGCTGGAACTTTGGATATCTTAATCTTGTTCAGGTAACTACAGTGGCTGTGTCATGTCCAGAAGACAGCACTTCACAGACCCGTTTCCATCCTCTGGCTCTTGCCTTTCTCATCCTTCCTCTTCTGTGATGTCCCTGGACCCTTACCAAGGTCATTGGTAAAGACACCCTATTTAGAATGAACACTCACAAAGAGTCTCAGCACATTCACAAATAAAATCAGTCTCTCCATTTGCAGTGTTGCCCATGACAAAAATCCATCTGCTCCCAAGAAATACACCTTACTACTGACTATAAAATACCCCCTGAAAGTAAAAAGATGGAAAAAGTCATCTAATACAAATAGAACTATGAAATAGTTAGCTGTATCTTTTCTAATATTTAACAAAATAGACTTCAGGATTTTCTGCCCTACACTGGTTTTCTGAACTTTGATATAATATGTCCATGTGTGTAGACGAAATTCTAAACAGTCTTAGTAAATAAGAAACACAGAGCCAAATACAGAGGTAATAGCCAAAGAAATCAGAGAATTAGCGAAGAGCCACTGACTGCCCTTTAGTTTACCACCAAGCCATAGTTTCCCACACGAGAGAGCTTCTTCCTGTGTGATTTGTGTTTTTATTGCTTTTCTGTTCTGTCTTCCATTGGCTGTAAGCCCAGCCATATGACTTCCTCGTCACTGTCTGTCTATACAGACCTCCAAGTCTCTATGGTTGGTACTAGGATTAAGGCTTGTGTCACCATGCTTGGCTGTGTCTTTGACCACACAGAGACTTTGCCTGCCATGTGATCAGATTACAGGTGTGTGCTACCACCGCCAGACTTCTGCTTATGGCTCTCTATGTGGCCTCGCTATGTGACCTCTGCTCTCCAGGCAAACTTTATTAACATACAAATAAAATCATATTTCAGCACAATTAAAATATTACCACACATGTGATTTTACATTTTTATAGAATTTTGTGTTTGTTATCAATATTGATCCTGCTTCTTGTTCTGTGAGTTTCCTGTCTCCAGGGTTTAGGGATTGTTATTAATTTAGAAAATGCCTAATTTTGTATCAAAAAGCTGTCTTTTCTTTTTTCTGATTATTATGGCTACTACAATTATAGCTTCAAAATTTTATAACTTTGAAGTTATATTTTGCTTCTTTACCATATTTTCACACCATGAAAAATAACTACAATTAATTTATATTTGAAAACTTCCTCTCCTTTTCTTACTGTTTTCCTCTAATGTCCTCCTTGTCCTCCTCCATGCTGTCTAAGTACCCTACAACACGTCTTCCACATCCTTTGCCTCTCTTTCTTGCTTTCAATTCATGACCTCACTGGACTGATCTTCCTAAACTAGAATGCTGATCAAGCCAAAAGCTACTCAGCTACCTCTCTGAAGATTAGATCATATCATTTCACATTGTCTAGGCTCTAGGACTTGGTTCCACATTTTTGTTTATTTGCTTCACATATCTTTACTGATATTTCAATAGACATGTAAGTACCAAATATACTAGAAGCAGGGGTAGTAGAAGCAAATAAATATCACTCACGTTAATAAAATAAAATATAGAACATTAACATATTAAAATATTGTGATGAATAGACTTTCTGAGGGCCTTGCTGATTGTCACTGTAGGAAGGCATATGATGATCTTCTGAGCCCATGTAGATTGTCTTCTACAATTCTTTTCTAGACATAAGTTCTGAAGAGATATTGTACATTGTTTTATCTAGCCTAGTTATTCTAGATTGTTCCTCAACTTGAATCTAAAATGTTTCTTCCTCTGATATCTTTCTCCAGCTCTCTCTCTCTCTCTCTCTCTCTCTCTCTCTCTCTCTCTCTCTCTCTCTCTCTCTCTCACACACACACACACACACACACACACACAAAATCAATACTCTTCTGCAGAGACCAAGTATAGCCCCAATCCCATCAAAGAATTATCCACAAGTCTTAAGCTATGTAGGGGCCACAGTTTAGAAAGCTATTGCCTGTTTTCAGCTCTTCATATCCATCTGATATCTTCCTAAGTATGCCCGTCTTTTTATTATTATTTAGTTTTGTATGCCTTTGTGCCATCGCTTCAGAGTGAAAAATATGTTATTTTAGTATAACACTGGCATTACATATTTGTCTGTTTTCCCATGGGTGTTAACTGAGCAATTCACTCCCAGTAAGCAGTAGACATTTATTTGCGGCTGAATTACTATACAGTTTCATAATTCAGTTTGTGGTCAAGTATTGGTTTACTTTAGAAGAAAATCATTCAGATTTGTAGTCTGTGTCCCACAGAGGGCCTGTGTCTTTCCAGGGCTCATCATTTTTCTCTAGGAAGCACCTCTCCACTGCTGCTGTGTTTGTTTAAAAATAAAAATGAGAGAAGAAATTTGTGGTGAAGGAAATTTGGGACTATCAGTGAGACTTGGAATTCAATTTTTGTGTATTTTGTTTATTTGTTTGTTTGGACAGCAGAGTCTTGTCCTGTAGCCAAGGCTGGCCTAGAGCATGCTGTATAGCCTAGGTTGGAGTCAAACTCAAAATCCTCTTTTTTCAGATTCTCTACTGTGGGATTATAGGTGTGTACCACCGTTGGTTACAGGCGTGTACCACCATTCACTGCTTGAAATGCTGGATTCTAAACAAGATAAAAGATAAACATTTCAAGTGCAACTTAACATTATACAGCTAAGATACAGCCCCTAAAATCTAAGAGATATATGCGACAAAGGATCTAGTGATATCCATGATTCTAGAAAGGTCTTTTATTATCTCCACTTAATGACAATACCAACAATGTTGCTATCAACAACAGAATGAAGACTCTTGGGTAGTCAAGATGGCACGCTGGGTGAACATGTGTTCTGACAAGCCTGAGAGCCTGAATTCGGTCCTCAGAACATGCATCATTTAAGGATAGAACATATCTCATGTAACTGTTCTCTGCTCTCCACACTCACCATAGCACATGCGTTCACAAACACCACACAAAGTTCATGAATTCATTTAAAAAAAGAAAGAGAACTGTCTTCCACTAGTATTCAGAGGATTTATTTACTTACTGTAAATCATATACTCAATAATTTGAACTAATTCTTGTTGTCTGCAGCTATTTGTGGTGTCCTATTTGTATTATATGTTCTTCTGGTAAAAGTAAGGAATATCTTGACACAATTTGGTCAATTAAACCCATTTCAAACTAAAAGTTCAATGCCAGATTTATGCTGCCTTCTTTCATTCAGTATCGTAAATGATTTACAAAGAATTGTCTGAATGTTCTTAAATATTTAAACATAATTATATCAGACTTCTAGGCGGCATCTAAAGAAATTTAATTTTTCAATACAATTCATATCTATATATTGTGGTTGCTTTTGATTTAAATATGCCATTTAAATTAGAGTTTTGAATGAAATTATATAAAATCATGAGGTGGTTTGTCTTTAACACAGAACTTCCAGAGAAAGACTTGAGCAGTGAACTGGTCAGCTGGTCAGCAAATCACATGCTTACTTCTGCTTACCATCTGTGCTTGTTAACATGAGTATTTATGATGGCATTTATGGTATTAAAAGTGATCCTATGATAATAAAAAATGATTAAACCAAGCTCATTAATATTATTCTGATCTCAAATATTTGTTATTCTTGTTGGGAGAATTGGTGTTAAATCTATTTGGTAATTATAAAATATATGATACTTTTATCAAATATGTTTATCACACTGCACAATACAAAAATTTAATCTTCTTATATAGTTGAGATTTTATATAGTTTGAATATAATCTTTTCATTTGCCAAGCTAGGCTCTAAAACCTCCATTCTACTTTCTGCTTCTGTGAATCCTATTGTTATAGATTCCACTTATAAGTGAGAAAAATCAATATTTATTTTTCAGTTTGGGGTATTAACTTTAATTTGTATAATATTCTCCAATGTCATCCATGTTATAAATGATGAGATTTCTTTACTTTTTTATAGGTTTATTTTGTTCTTTGACAATTTTATACATTTGTGTAATGCCATCTTATCTCCTTCCCATCTTTAACACATTTGAGCAAACACATCATCCCTGCTCATCCCTTCCCAAGATTCATGACTTTGGGTTTGTTTTGTGAGCCCTTTTCTCCACACCACCATCTTTGTAATTTTCCCCCCGAGGCTGATGTTGTCACCAGTGATACTCAGCTGAAGACAATGACTCCCATTCTCCCACAATCTTAAAGTATCAAGTAATTTGGCAGTGAGGGGTAGGGACTCCTGAATCCTCTTCCTCAATGCCTGACTGTTGAGGGGCATATTCTTGTGTAGACATAGTGAATGTATTCCGTCGCCCATAAGGCCTAGGATAAATTATTTCTTTTGAAATACTGAATAGTATTCAACTATATGTGCACATTTGTGTCTTATTGCCACATTTTCTTTCTATTCATTTCTGTATAAATGCTTAGGTGAATTTCATAATCTTTAAAAATGATTTCATTTATTTTTGAGGTTATATTATCATTATGTAATTTCCCCTACCCTTTCCTTCCTCCATAACTTCCCATATTTTCTCCTTATTCTCCTCCAAATTCATTCATGACCTCTTTTTCATTAATCATGGTTACATGAATAAATGTACACACACACACACACACACACACACACACACACACATATATATATATATATATATATATATATATATATATAAAACTGAAGCACTACCCACCCTTTGTGGAAAAAAATCAATATTTCTTTTTCAGCTTTTGATTTTAATATTAATTTGTATAACATATTCTCCAATTCTATCTATGTTGTAAATAGTAAAATTTCCTCATGCTCTATTGGTCAACTTTTCTTGGCCTCCAACAGAGAACCACTACCAATCAAAATGATGAGTTGTGGTGCCAGCTTCAAAGGATGCATCTGTGAAACAGCTCCCACACCTAAGGCTCAGAGGGCATTGAAGAAGGGAGGGTGCAAAAGTTATAAGAGCCATGAAATCAGTAAGTTTGCCGTGAGACCCTGTCTCCTCGTAATTGCAGAAGCTACACCAACAAAGTCTCAAGAACATGGCTGTCTAAACATGAACTGAACAGTGATAATAAGACACGCTAGAGTGGGTGGGGGAAGGCCCACAAGCCTACACAAATAACTACAGCTTACCAAAGAATACTGGGGGTAGGAGAAATAATTTTCCCCAGGGAAGCGCGCACCAGTTGGTTATCCTATACCAAATAGCATTCATATGAGTAACATAACACTATCTTCAAAATTTTGCTCCTTTGAGGAAATTTAAGGGAAAAATAAACCAATGAAATTGGTCTTCTCTAGAAAACTATAAGCTTTGAAAGGAAATAAGGGAAATATTTGCACCCTTATTATAGGCCTACAGTATTATGACTTTTTCATGTATATGCACATAAATATAAGAAATCATAAAGTTAATAAATATAACCACATTTTTAAAAGGTTGGAAATCAAAAGCACATATTATCCATGCACATCTTTTAACAGATTAATTTGTGTTAATTAAGTCTAATATATAAGTTCCTTAGGCAGAGTTCTGGAGCTAGCCCTGATAGATACATCTACAATATGAAAATTTCCAAGTTTCATTCTTTCTATGGTTGTAGAAATAGGACACAGGTTTTCATAATTCTAGGCAAGCACACTCTCACTGAAATATACATCTTCAGCTTTCAAATATTTTGTTTCATAAATTATATAACCTTGTGGGAAGTTCATAAAAGTAGAGATTGAAGCTGCATATTTATTTCACAGAATTTGTTTTATGTGTGTGTCAAAAACTACTAAACTTTTTGAGAACAAAACTTAAATTTAAACAATTAAGTCTACAAGACAAAAATACACACAACAAAGTTTTATGCAGTACATGTTAAGATTTCAAGCTTTATGGGGGTTATTTTGTTGTAAATTTCTTGCAAGAATCAAATTAATTAGAAGTTATATTCACTCTTAAATTTGGGATCTGAATAGTTCCCCAATCAGCCACACATTAAATGCTTAGTTCTCATGCTCCATGGAAGGAAGTAGATCTTTTAAGAAGTGTGACCTACATGGAGAAAGTCACATCATCTAAAACGTGTCTGGCACTTTCAATCTCTCCATTGGTTATAGCTATTGTGAGGAAATACCCTGCTGTGCCACAAACTCTTGTCACAATGTGCGATCCTGCACAGACCAAAATCAAAATGTACCAGTGACCCTAGGCTAAAAGCTCTGAAACTGTAAGTCAAAATCATCCTTTTTTCTAAGTTGATTACATCAGGAATTTTGTCACACAAGCTACCACAATCATTGTCACATATCTTACTGGTGATAGCTAACTTTTGCCTTTAATTATTTTAATGTAACTTAAGAATGAAAACATATCTATTAATAAAATATCACATTACTGTATATAAAGAGCACAGGTTTTTTTTTTTCCTAAAACTTAGTGTCCACATTCTTTTTTCTCAAGATATAGATGGCTCAAATAGCATCTTACTAATTTTCCTCCAGCAAGACATGTAGACTGGTAGAAACAATTACACAAAATATCATTACTAAAGAGAAACAGTTCTTCACTGTTTTTACTCAATACTGCAAAGCAATAAGAAATTCGATTATTGAAAGTAGTTGAACAAGTCAAATATTTTTCTCAGACAATTTGTGTTCATCTTGGTCATGTGTTAAACATAATTTTTCAAATGCACAAAGCTCAAACAAAAATGAAAATACCTCCAGAGGTTGTGTTATTGTACAGGATTCTTTTGGCTATCCTGGGTTTTTTGTTTTTCCATACAAAGTTGAGTATTATTCTTTCCAGGTCTGTGAAGAATTGTGTTGGTATTTTGATGGGGATTGCATTGAATCTGTAGATTGCTTTTGGTAAGATTGTCATTTTTACTATGTTAGTCCTGCCTATCCATGAGCATGGGAGATCTTTCCATTTTCTGAGATCTTCTTCAATTTCTTTTATCAGGGACTTAAAGTTCTTGCCATACAGGTCCTTCACTTGTTTGGTTAGTGTTACCCCAAGGTATTTTATGTCATTTGTGGCTATTGTAAAGGATGATGTATCTCTGATTTCCTTCTCAGCTTCTTTGTCCATTGTATATAGGAGGGCTACTGATTTTTTTTTTGAGTTGATCTTGTATCCTGCTATGTTGCTGAAGGTGTTTATAATCTGTATCAGTTCCTTGGTGGAATCTTTGGGGTTGCTCAAGTATACTATCATGTCATCTGCAAATAGGGAAAGCT
Organism: Peromyscus eremicus; assembly: GCF_949786415.1. Lineage (NCBI taxonomy): Eukaryota > Metazoa > Chordata > Mammalia > Rodentia > Cricetidae > Peromyscus > Peromyscus eremicus. Next base: position 8,729,706 of record NC_081425.1, on the reverse strand, counting down.
TGACTTTTTCCTTTCCAATTTGTATCCTCATAATCTCCTTATGTTGTCTTATTGCTCTGGCTAGAACTTCAAGTACTATATTGAATAAGTATGGGGAGAGCGGACAGCCTTGCCTCGTTCCTGATTTTAGTTGAATTGCTTTGAGTTTCTCTCCATTTAATTTGATGTTGGCTGTTGGCTTGCTGTAAATTGCCTTTATTATGTTTAGGTATGTTCCCTGTATTCCTGATCGCTCCAAGACCTTTATCATGAAGGGGTGTTGGATTTTGTCAAATGCCTTTTCTGCATCTAGTGAGATGATCATGTGGTTTTTTTCTTTGAGTTTGTTTATATGGTGTATTACATTGACGGACTTTCGTATGTTGAACCACCCTTACATCCCTGGAATGAAGCCTACTTGATCATGGTGGATAATTGTTTTGATGTGTTCTTGATCTCAGTCCGTGGGGGAGGCTTTGCACTGGAGGAGGTGGGAATGGGGGATGGGCTAGGGGGAAGGTGAGGGGGGTCGGAGGGGGGAGATCAAGGGAATCAATGGCTGACATGTAGAACTGAATTGTATTGCAAAATAAAAATTAAAATTAAAAAAATAAATAAAATGAAAATACCTGGCTTAAACAGATATTATTTTTGTTTTACTGTTATTGACAATAATCATTACTGTATTAAAGAAAGGGAGGACATATGAAGCAAAATCACTAAGCATTGTGCATACACGAGTCTGGCAGTTTTCTAGCAATATTAATGAACCTAAAGTTAGAAAGTGATTAATATCTGTCTATGTATTTATGTATGTATATGTGTATCTATGTATCTGTTATCTATCTATCATCAATCATCTATCTATCTACTTATCATCTATCATCTGTCTGTCTTCTATCTATTCATATATCATCTATCATCTATCTATCTATCATCTATCTATCTATCTATCTATCTATCTATCTATCTATCTATCTATCTATCATCTATGTATATATCTGTCTATCATCTATCATCTATCTATCATCTATCTATCATCTATCTATCTATCTACCATCTATCTATCTAAAGAGTTTTAGAAAGCAATCAGTCTTTGCACTGAAGCATTCCCTTTTTAACAATCTACTCAGAACTGTATACTTAGGTCCAATTATTCTTATACAGCACAGTGGTAGTAATGGGAAAAATCATTGAAATCTTATTTCTGTCCATACCACAAGATTAACTATATAAACTATGTAAATCCAACAATATTAAAGCATTGCAATTTGTGCATTTTTATTGTTTCTTTCTTTCTTTTTTTTTTTTTTTTTTTGCTTGAGAAACCCCTGTCTGGGTGCACTGTAGTCATACCATATCTTCAACTGAAGCCAAAGGGCTTCCCTTGAAGGTCAGTAGGAAACTCTAAACAAGTTTGCTAGAATTTCAAAATCCATTAGTAGCTCCCTTTCAAGTTGGTTATGTTCTTTGAGAATGTCTTATTTGTATCATGTATGATTCTGTCACTCAACCAAAATTAAGCGAATCTATTGAGGTGGAGTCCTCATCAGGATACATATCCCTGCTTGCTGTAGAAGAATGGAAACACGCTTTTCTCTCAAATACCTCTAAAAATTACCTGAGACTCTTCTTTTGGATTTCATATTTCATTACTACAGTGTTTGCCCACTTAAAGTAATGGGTTAAAATTTATATTGAATGGATAGATTGTGACTAGTGGTGGGGTAAATATTTTATCACTAGCTAAGTTGCTTAAAGCAACTAAAAACATGCAGTATTCCTAAGGATGCATAAAGTATTTTAAAAACAATGTGGAGCCTGATAGACTGTTGACCAATTATAGGATATTATAATATGTATTTGTTTGTTTTTAATGAGTAAAAGTGATGATATAAATTTCAGTGGATAATTTGGAAATACTTTATCTAAATGCTGGTAGACAAACTACAAACATTTTTTGCCTGGTTCATGGTTTATTGCTGCACTAAGTTATAAAGAGAGTCAGAAAATTAACATTTCAAAAGAATTATCAAACATAAATAAATATTGTAGCAGGAATCTTAAAGAGTCTTATTAATAAAATCAAACCTCTGGCCAGAGATTTCTACCTCTGGAGTGCTAGGATTGAAGGTGTGAGTACCACCATTTTCTAGCCTGTGTATCTAGTGGCTGTTCTGTCTCTGACTCTAGATAAGTTTATTAGGGTGTACGGTATGTATTAGGGTGTACGTTCCCTAATACATGGTATTAGGGTACCGTGGAACATGGTACCACCACATTTCCCCTTTTATGTCTAAAATTTAAAAAAAAGCTTATAACTAATACAAGAAAAATTATGTCCAAGAAGTATATACAATATACACAGTCAAGATTACATTGACGATGTCTAGTCCATTAACATTTGACAGATTCAAACCAAAAAAAAACTCCATTAATATATAATAATGTCAAGTCCAGTAATATTTGACAAATTTAGACAAAAAAATTTTGTTACTTATCTTATTTAAAACAAGTAATTCCTTTTTAAAAGTATTTTTTCTTTTCATAATAGATTCAGTAATCTATCTTTTGTCATTTTTATATCTTCCTGTTTCTCTACCCAGTGATCAGATTTTTTAAATCTGATAAAAATTTTTTAAAAAATTAAAAATTTTTTAAAATCTGGTAAAAACCAGATTCAGTGAGCTACCCATTTATCCTATTATTCTTTATCTTTTTTCTCAGAATAGATTCAGTGATCTATATCATATCTATATTCTTTTCTCTTTTTTCTTTCTTTTTTAAACAAAACCTCTGAATCTAATCTCCATGTTCAGCTTTTTTCCTGACCATTAACAATTAACAACTTGTAACCAACCATCATAAACAGTGACAATAGTCATAACTCATTAAACGACCAAAAACCTCCCATCCCATCTCTTGGGAATGTGGGTGTCATTTTCTTAAAATTGCTTCCTCTTTCCAGGGTGAAGACATCTTTAGGGAATTCTGAAAAGAAAATTTTTGGGTTAATGGTCAAGTCCTGTATCATTTGCCCAGTCGCTGCATAATGAAAAAGTGCAGGGCTTGTTTCAAGTCCTTGTTCAAGTAGTCTGTCAGGCTGGATCATCTCAGCTAGCCATCTCAAAATTGTCCTAAGCAGTTTGTAGTCCAAAGTCGATCTTTTGGTGGTGTTAATCAGCTCAATGACTTTACCATAGTCCTTGTAGAATCATCATTGTGGAATACTGTCATCTTTTTGAAGATTTCAAAGTCACTGTTAGGTGTGGTCATGGTTCACTGCAGATTTCATTTATTTATTTATTTATTTATTTATTTATTTATTTATTTATTTATTTATTTATTTATTTATTTATTTATTTTCTGTGCCTCCTCTGTGGTTTGGAGCAATCACAGTCTGATAAATGTCTGTCTTTTGGAACCATGAACATTCTTCCCTAGAACAGAAAATCTTCACAGCAATTTCTCCCCACCATTTGTCTTGCCAAACTTTTCCAAACTGACCTTTGCCGATGCTTTCTTGTAACATGATGGTCCTGGCAATTCTTCTCTGAACCAACAGCAGTAAACCTTTTGTCCCAGGTAGCAGCATGACTGCAGTCACCAACACGATGAGAAGGAGCCAGCAACTCGGCAGCAGCAACTGCCTCCATAGTCCCACCACAGTTTGTGGTTTGGTCCAGGCCGAAGCTTCTCCCAAGCCTCCTAGGCCGGCCTCAAACTTGGAATCCTCTTGCCTCTGCCTTCTTCAGCAAATCCAACCAGTGTGCCACCACAACCAGCTGAGTGTAGCTTGGGCCTGAGCTGGGGCCTACAAGTCCACAGGCAAGAGGCTTTTTCATGAATTCGTAACACAAACATTGGGCGCCAGATGTAGCAGGAATCTTAAAGAGTTTATTAATAAAATCAAACCTGTGGCCAGTTATTGGGGTGAATGCTAGAAGGTCAGAGAGACAGAACAAACCACAGCCACCTCACCTCGCCTCACCAATTCCTCAGGTGATTCTGTTTCCTCAGACTGGAAGCCTCTGTGTCCTCATATCTGAATGGCTCTCAGCTGAACTGTGCTGCTCAAAAGCCTGAATGCTTAACCAGCCAAATGCTTAACCAGCCAAAAGCTTCTAGTTCCTGGTCCTCACGCCTTATATACCTTTCTGCTTTCTACCACCACTCCCTGGGATTAAAGGTGTGTGTCACCATGCCTGGCCGTTTCCAATGTGGCCTTGAACTCATAGAGATCCAGAGGGATTTCTACCTCTGGAATGCTAGGATTAAAGGTGTGACTGTCACCATTTTCTAGCCTTTGTATCTAGTGGCTGTTCTGTTACTGAACCCAGATAAGTTTATTAGGGTGCACAATATTTTGGGGAACACAATACCACCACAAAATATATTAGCAACATTTTTATACAGAAAGTATAATGTTCAGAATAATACTTTTTTAAAAAAGCTATTTTGTTATTATTTGTATTGCTTTATATGATTTTTTTCCAAGCAGATTTTTTTCATTGAACTATTTATGTATTTTCCAGCATTCACACTTTTCATAATGGGGCTTTATATTTGAGGTGGGGATGGTTTATTTATATTAAATTACTAAGGAAATAGTTGAATAAATATTTTTTTGGATAATCAATCTGTTTCCTTTCATCCTTCTGTTAGTTGTTTTAGACTTTATGGTGGTAATTTTTTTTTGTATGGAATAACAAAAGTCTCATTCCCTACTAAGAAGCACCACAATCCATGTGTAGAATGACTTTGTATTGAAGAATGCAGATTCCTCACATATCCTTTTGAGGAAATAGGAAGACTAGAGATAAATCCAGTTGGAAATATTAAAATACAAATAACTTGGTAATTATTCTTTGGTTAATCTACTTTTACTGTATGATAAATTTAAAGAAAAACCCACCAGCAAATGAAATAAATATGAAAAATAAATGAAGCTTAGAGAAAAATTCATTTTATTTGAATTATGGAGATTAAAGATATAAAGAAAAGGGTTAAAGATAATAAGAATTAATCTTTCAAAGCACTTGGTAACAGTCATTGGAATTTAATTGTTTTTGAATATTAATATGATTGCCTCTACACTAAATGAGGGACTTAATAACACTATACCAAGAAAATTTTTAGAATTCTACCGGTAAAATCCACACATGTGCATTTTACGTATGCTCTCAGCTGCACTGCGTTGTTTCACTGTGTTTTCCCCTTTCTACTAGCGTCTGTCTACACAGCTGACTTTTTTCAGTCCCTGTGCCTTGTCAAGGTACAAAAGATTCAATGATTCCACAGCCTTTCGTTGTCTTATCTAAAATTAAACACAACTACCTGGTAAAATGAGAAAGGGCCCTCAAGCTTTGAATTTGTTTTGACGTGGATTTTCTTGAGAATGTATATTAAACACATATTTAATGATAATTTAAGAGCTTAATTTTAAAACTATATGTTAAGAATCTATTACAAAATAGTGGAAGAGTTTAATGGTAGAAAAATAATTGTAATTTTAGGCCAAAATTTTGCTACCTTGATTTTAAAATACAGAAATAAATTTTCCTATAACTTCTATTATTTTTCAGTTCACATATCATATATGCATAATTTCTGAAATAATATCTCTCCTGTTAGTGTGAAGAATATAGATATTGTTTATCAACTACTTAATTTAAATACTCAACAACTCTTCTACATAACAGCAGTCATATATATATAAATATAACTAATGACAGAGAAAAAGAAAATCCTAATATTTCTCATATTTCTGTATTAAGAAAATCATTATTTAAGTCATCAAAATAAACTTATGCAAATATGGAATTTTTCACCCACTATAAAGTTGATTCCCAGGGTTAAACTTTCCCCAAAGTAATGAAAAGTATAAAGCACCTTTAATAGTTGAACAGAATTATGAATCACATAAAGTCTTTATTTTATACAGTGTAAAATCCTTATTGGAGGGTAATTTGTAATATACCTCTGAAATAAATGATGCTTTTTTATTTTTATGCTATTTCCTTGAAGCAGTACCAGATAGTTTTAAACATATGTACATATTGATTATTAATTGATTTTTATTGTGTTCTTTATACAAAATGTTAGCCAATTTGTAAAATATGGCAGGAAAAACCAAGCAAACCCCACTATTATTGGGCACAGTTTTTTGAAGAGAAAGGGGTATGAACCAAAAATTATCAACGTAGAGATAGCTTTTGTACTGATCTTCTCTCAGTTTTAAGTAATAACAATAAGATTTACTAGGTATCTTTACCTTTTGTGTGTCAGTCAATTTATATTATTGTATTCTTTGACTAAAAGTTTCGTTTTTGTCAAGATTGTACTTTAACTGAGTTTGTATTAATTACTTTAATGTCATATGATTTGATTGGTATTTGAACTTTAAAAAAAAAGAACATGATGGATTTTCTGAAGGATATCTAGTGTGTCTACTGATTTCATGATTCATTAGCTTATAAAGCAGGTGATAAAACTGCAATTTTGTTAAGCCCTTAGAAATGTGTTTGGTAAATGAAAACAGTCATTGGGATTTTGTAATTTATTGAAGAACATTGGAAAATTATCATGTTAGAAGTGAGGTCATATCATATCTTTTCTCTGAATCCTCCATTCTTCCCAATTAGTCAGCATAAATGTCCAGATTTTTAGGGTGCACAGCAAGAGCTCGCTGTTTTTTTGTCAGTATGCTGGCATGGTCTGCCATAAGGTTGGATGGCTCCTATTTACTGCTCACCCTAGCTGGCCTCTTCCACCCCAGGAATCTAAACACTTTGGCTCTTATCCACTTCAGGTTTTGAACAAGGTCATCTACTTGCTAGTAAGAATTTGCTTGCCTTCAGTTAGCTATAGAAATTGAAGTGTTCAATTATTTTCACTTTCCCAGATAATCAATATCCTTTCATCATAACTGTCCAGTTCTTTACAAATTCATGTTATTCTTTAAGGCCAAGCATTACTGCTACTCTTCAATGAATACTCCTAAGATTTCAAAGACATTACTTTCCTATTTGATTCCTTATTTTCACATTTATGTTGCTATAAACAAGAAAAGTACAACAAAAATACACAGTAAGTAGTGATAAAATGACTTCTAATGACATTCACTTATACTCATAGATGGCTGTGCTCAGGCATCATTATAGAAACTTCCTCCGACAGTACATAGGAACAAATGGAGACACACAGCCAGACAGGGTGAAGAGTGGAAGACCTTGGAACGATCTACCTTAAGTAGTATATCTGCATCAAATCCTCACCTCAAAACTAGAGGAACCCCACAGAAGAACAGACACAACAAATTTAAGAGCCAGAGGAGATAGCAGACACCAAGAAAACAAGGTTCTCTAAATCAACATGAGCTAAGCTTATTTGAACTTAAGAGACTGAAACAGCAAGCACGGGGTCTGCACAGGTTGGCTCCAGATCCTCTGCAGATACATTATAGTTCCCAGTTTAGTGTTTTTATGGGATTCCTGAGTGTGTAAATGAGTGAGTCTCTGATTCTTGTGCCTTCTCTTAGGCTCTGTTCTTTCTGTTGTTTTGTCCTGTCCAACTTCAATGAAATAGTTTTTGTTTTATTGTATTATATTTTATTTTGTTATATATATATATATATATATATATATATATATATATATATACAAACATACATAATTTATTCTTCTTTCATACAATACATCCCAACTGGAGCCTATCCTGCCTCCACTCCTCCAAATCCCTTCAGAAAAGAGCAGGATTCCCAGTGATATCAACCAGACACAGCATAAAAAGATGAGATAAGACTATGAACAAATCCTCATATCATGGCTGAATGAGGCATTCCAATAGGAGGAAAAGGGTCCCAAGAGCAGGCAAAAGAGTCAGAGACACCCCTACTCCCACTGTTAGGAGTTCCACAGAAACCTCAAGATAAACCAACATAGCATGTATGCAGAGGACCTAGCACAGACACGTGTAGCCTCCATGATTGTTGCTTCAGTTTCTGTGAAACCCTAGGAGTCCTAGCTTAGTTGATTCTATTGGATGTGTTCTTTTGGTATCCTCATCCCCTCTGGTTCCTAAAATATTTCCTTCTTTGGTGGGATTTCTTCAGCTCCGCCTAATGTTTGGGTGTGGATCTATGCGTCTTCTACTATCAGCTGCCAGAGGAAGCCTTATCATTAGAAATCACTTTTTTCTTTTTCTTTTTTTGGTATTTGGTTCCACCCTAGGTCTCTGAGCCATCTGGCTCCCAATTCCTGTCAGTGTTGGGCTTCAAGTTAGAACAATTATTAGTTGCCGACTCCCATAGCTCTGAGCCACCATATTTCCACAGTACATCTTGTAGGCAGAATAGGTGTGGGTGGAAGGTTTGGGGCTGGTTTGGTTTCCCAGTCCCACCACTGGGAGTCTTGCTTGGTAATATTATCTCTTAGAAGCCTGTTCTTTCTGATAAGAGACAGAAAGAGAGTGGATCTAAATGGGAGGGGTGGTGGAGAGGGACTGGGGTGAGTAGAGGAATATATTATTTTTATTTTCAATAAAAGATGCTTTATTCACAAGATATAGGGAAATCTTGCAGATTTTCATGGGAAAGTCTCAAAATTTCAACAATGAAGAGTCTGTTCTGGTAGGTTTGCCCTTTATTTGAATTCTTGATAAGAGAGAGTCTGGTACATTTGACTATCTTCAAAATCAGGTTTGAATAGAAAATTTGGTGATTTAGAAGCTGAAAGGTTTTCTAAGTCTATACCTTAAGAAAATAGCCTGATGAGAAATATTTCAGGGCAAGGAAAATGGATCTGCCATCCAGAGACAAGATGGCATCTTGACATTTGATAAGTTCTGATAGGAGAGCTCCCTTGTTGTACTTTAAGTCTGTGAATTACAGAAATGCTGATTTTCCCCATTTTTATGATGTTAATGGTATACACTTTTAGCATTAACTCAGAAAAACTAAAAGCAAAACATTTGCAGTGGTAAAAAATGAGTCCCCTCTTGCATGATCAACAGAGTATGAATAACATCTGGTGAAGTAAAGTACCAGGCTGGACATTTACCTAACAGTGAGTGTAGGCATCCTGCCAGCTCACTGGCTATCCTGTAATCATAGGGTCTTTCCATCTTGTTATAGATTCTGTTGTTTCTTCTTCATATTTCTGTAAATAGTTTTATTATTTTGAGAATGTCATAAATGAGTACTATGTCACTCCTGCTCCTCACCTCCCACTCCAACTCCTCCCATGTCTCCACCTCTAAAATTCATGAGCTCTTCTCTGAATACTATTGTTACATGTATGTACATATTTATATACAGTATATACATTATTTTTACATATGTGCATATGTATACATATAATTATGTATGCACATGTGTGTGTAAAGTCCATTTAACTTTGGTTTTATATATGTGTATGTGTGTGTGTGTGTGTGTGTGTGTGTGTGTGTGTTCAGGGTTGACTACATGTGATTGAACTACCAATGTAGTACCAATGTAGGTATTTGTCCCTGGAGGCAACTAATGGTCCCTTTCTCAGCAATTGATCTTATATCTCTTTATCTAGAGGAGGGGACATGTAGAATTACTTCTGTTTGTGTTGCCTGTTAACTGGTATTGAGATTATGCAGGTCTTATTCAGGCAACCATATTGTTTGGAGTTCATGGGTGAAGAGTTTCCCTGTCCTGATCCTCTGACTCTTACAATCTTTAGCCCCTCTTTTGCCATTTCTCTGGAGGTTTAGGAGTAGGGATTGCATTGAAGATGTATTAGTTTGGGTTGGACAACTCCAAAGTCACTTGTTCTCTGTGTTTTGGCCAATTGTAAATCAGTGTAATAGTGTTTATCTGCTGCAAGAAGAGCTTCTTTGATGAGATGTGAGAGTTACAGTGATCTGTGGACATAGGGATAAGTACGTAGGAAACAGTTGACATTATATTGGTTTACAGAGGAAAAAGCAATTATTGTCAGTGGACCTAGAGGGTAGGAAACATCCATCCAAGCCAACTTGTTTGTGATCTGTATTGGATCATCAGATCCATCACACTATTAAATGGAGAATTAAATAATACACTTCCTTTGTTCTTATTTCATGCTCAATCAACTTTTCTTATTATAATTTGTGTTCTTCTGTAGCTTGTTACACTGAAACAATACAATACATAAAAGATACAAGGACTGTCACAGGGGTATAACACGTCCAATTATCCTTTTCTTTTTAAATTAAAACATTAGCATTCTGTATTATATGTATCTGAGCTATAGATGAGTCTAGCCTAAACTTGCATAATAATGGGATAGTTTTTCAGATGCAGTGAACAAGGCATTACAGCTTCTCCACATCAACTGTAGCTAGAGTTTTCTTGCCTGGCCCACAGTCAGGACAAATCACTCTCACCCGCCAGTCCCACAGCCACTCAGACCCAACCAAGTAAACACAGAGATATTGGTTACAAACTGTATGGTCGTGGCAGGCTTCTTGCTAACTGTTCTTATAGCTTAAATTAATCCATTTCTATTAATCTATACCTTGCCACATGGCTCGTGGCTTACCAGGATCTTCACATGCGGCTTGTCATGGTGGCGGCTGGCAGTGTCTCCCTCATCCAGCTTCCTGTTCTCTCAATTCTTCTCTCTGTTAGTCCCACCTATACTTCCTGCCTGGCCACTGGCCAATCAGTGATTTATTTATTAACCAATCAGCAACACATTTGACATACAGACCATCCCACAGCAATCAACCTCTTTGTACACATAATTTTATACATAAGTATGTATGTTTGGTGTGTTCAGTTTAATGCCAATTAACAAATCAAAAATTATTAATATAATCTCCCAAAATTACAATGATGAACTTCCCTTGATATATTTTCTAGGAATTCAGTAACCATATTAAAAAGAACAATATTTTATATGCATCTAGAGTATAAAAGATGTATGAAATATATACCGTAGTATAACATCCATCAGGAACATAGCTTGTGGCAGAGTTGCATTTGAAATTAGGAGAGTTGTTTATAAATGATGCTTTTAATGCAGTCCATATATTGGTAAATGGCTAAATACCTTCTCTCTCAACACTCACTCTAACTGATACAGATTTGACAGTTCATTTCAGATGAAGTAGGCATCTAATATTAAGTCCACACATTCAAAATGTTAAGTATGGTAAAATCATTTTAAAATATTTTATAAGACAGGAGAATAAAACCCCAGAGTCTATAATGAAAATATTGAAACATACTAAACACATTAAATAAAATCAATGCATAATACAGATAAAAACATAAATACACATAGAATACAACAGTTCAGCAACATAATAGGATCCTCACCATGTAACACTGAGAAAAAGACTCTAAGAAAATAGTTATAGAAATTTATTTAAAAATATATTCAAGTATGCTTAATCCCATTAATATCTAAGAATATAATAAAATTACATGTTAATGTAATCTATATATGTATATATAAACAAAATCTAGTAGTAACATATATATATATATATATATATATATATATATATATGGTTATATACGATATAGAAAAAATTCAAAACCAGATACTATATATGTCAAGTACATTTGAAGGAACATTTAGGGCTTTCTTGTCCAACAAATATTCCAATTCGACTTGAAATTTCTTCTCTGGGAATCTGTCCTATAGAAAAGACCACATGTGACAAACAAACAAAAAAATCTTTGTTGCATTGGATATCATACTATGAAGTGGATAACAACCAATATATCCCTAAGAATGTAATGTAACGAATAGTACACACACACACACACACACACACACATAACACACACACACACACACACACACACACACACACACACACACATATATATGTGTGACTTAAAAATGAATTCTATGTGCCATATATTAGAGTAATTTTCAACACACAAGGCCTCAGAAGATGAAAAATATAAGAAAACATTAAAAAATATGCACATACACGTAGAAAAAAAGCTGTATGTGTGTAGAGGTGAACAAATATACAGACACAAATGCAAAGGAAAACAACTTAGATAATAAATGATAGACATCAAGTTATGTGGAATGGGAATTTCTGAGTACATGTGTATCAATGTGTACCTTGCCCCTTGCCACTGATGTAGAAAATTCCTTTCATAGTTCACATCTCTTCAATATATCACCATGGTTATCTTGGGCTGTGCTCTATGCCATAAAAAGCTGTGCAGAATTCACAAAAGAAAGATTGTCATCCAATCCCCCAAATAAGCATGGTCTATGTTAACTATAAAAACCAGAAATCATTCACATTACATTTTTCATTCACTAGTATTTTTGACATGAAATGTTCTATAAGATATTAATTACTGAACAGTGTGGATTTATTCAAGTAATATAAAAATAAGCAATTCTTGTGACATGTTTAGGTAAATTAAACTATGGAGTAAGTTCTCTATGTTAGTGGCAATTTACACATAAATGGACACCCAGAAATTCCCATAGCAGATAATGTGGTGTCTATTATCCAAGTTAATTTGTGTGTAAACTGAAAACTAATTACTTTAGTAAATCACCTACCTGATAGAAGCTGCTGACTGCATAGGCCTGCTATGACTGAGACTTCTCATTCTGCTCACTCATTTGAGAAAGCCGCTCTAACTAGGAAGGGAACCAGATGTTGCATTTAAATGTGTTGAAAACATCGCACACACTGGCCCGTTTTTTTAACCCATTAATCTTAAAGCCTTTTTCCAGTTCAAAGGAGAAACAAGTATTGGATTTTCTAAGCTTCCTTGATATAATAACAGAAGCAGGAAAATACAATGAGGATTGTTGTGACACAGAGGGACTGCTAAGACATTGGAAAGGGTTGGTTGCAAATCATCAAAAAGCCATTAAAATTAACTTGAATTTTAAAGTGGATTAAATTGTTCTCCTCAAGCATTCGACTGAAACAATAAATTTTTAACTTATAAATTATGAGTTTTGCAATGCTATTCAAAGAAATCTCATAGCAGCAACCCCATTATACGACCGTCCCAAGAGCTATGGGGGTTTTCTCAGCCCTCATTTTATTAAAATATGCTACAAATCTGACAAACAGATTTCCCCCTTGTATAGCAAAAGGTGCTTGTGGTCCAGAAATTTTGCCAGTGCCTCTTTCAAACACTATACAACCAATTAACCTTCAATACAAAGTATCCAATCCAAAAGTTTGAAGATAATCTTATCTTCAACTTTAAAGGCTAACTGCACACATTTAGTTTACTATATTTCAGAGAAATTATACTACATAATACAGTGTTTTCCCTTCCATATGAATAAAAATTATAACTTATAATAAGTGATTTATACTTTATGTTCATTGAGAACAAATACAGATTCAGCATGACACTTGACATTGTCCTAAGTAATCAAGGCAAACAGAGGAGAGCAGGCATGGGCTTTGGGACTGGGAGGAGAGGAGGGAGGGGAAACTATGGCCAGGATGTAAAAATAAATAAATTAATTAATAAAAAATAAAGCCTATTCACTTCTGATATTTGAATAATGTTGTGGTTTACCATGTGCTAACTGCTATTTAGCCCTCTTCTCAAATTAAGTTCTGAAAGGAATCCAATGGAATGTGTATTTCCCTTCCCATTTTATAGACCTAGACCACTAAAACACTAGAAACTGGAATGACTTTTCCAAGGTCAAATCCTGTGTGGTTGAGCCTTGATTAAATCATTTTGGTTCTATATCTAGTGAATTTCTTCTGCCCTGGAGCAGATTCTACTCGTACATTATAGGGAGCATTAGTTTTATAACCTCTTTATACTGTTTCGCAGTCCAGTGACATTGAAATTCAAGTGGTGTCAGCAATTTGCGTTGAAACAGTATAGATTACAATCTAAATCCAGAAAGAAGGACAAATCACGATTATTTCCCTGGCCAGACACTGTAAATTAGCATGCTAATGATTTTAGTGTCCACTTTTATCATATGAACAATGTGTACAGTCCATAAAACTCAAACTCTCATTACGGCTTTTAATGTTTACTTACTAAGTAATATTAGCTGCTTACTATTCATTTTTGGTGGATGGGTAACGGAAGGCTAGGACGTATAAGAGATTGTTAAGATTCATCAAGAAGACATATTAAAGGCAGCGGGACTAAGACTGGGTGGTTTATTATCGTGGATAATTATAGATATCCACAAGCTATGGACACAGTTAAAAGCAGCAAACCGAGTTAAATGGTCTCCATCCATTTAAAGGCTATAAACTAAACCTGTCATCAGAGTCTATGCTTTTAGGGGGAGAAAGGGAAGGGAGGCTGAGAAGAGGCTTAGGAGGCTTAAGTGTCAGAAGCAGGGTTTGACTCTTTTTCCCTTGAAAAGCATTAAGTATAGATTTTAATGCACTTGTTTTCTAACCAAGCATAAGATCATAATCTACCAGTGTGCTCAATATCCTGTGGTTTGAATTTTCTTTATCCTGTCTTTTTTTATATTATTTCTAACATTTTGCATTTTCTTCCATAAATAAGAGTAGCATGCAAAGTCTAAAAGTTTTTAATTCAATCAATTTTTTTTTTCTGAGAATGTTAACCATGAGCAGTGTATTTGCATCATTTATACCTTTTCCAATATAACTAATACTGTTATATATGCCACACACATATATACTCTACTGATTCCATTTAGTGTTATTCATATATAAACACACTTAGAGCTTCTTGGTTAACCTATCAGATAGCTTTCCCTGGAGGAAACTGATTCTCCTTCTTCAACATCCATTGATCGCCTTTAGGTCCTCATCAGGGGAGGTGGGGGTGGATCATTGAGAAATAACTTTGGTAAAGCTTCCCTGTCATATCTAGAAAATACTGTATAGCAGCAGGCATCTTAGACATTTGGCTCTTAAAATGTTTCTGTTCCCTCTTTCTTCATGTAAGTGTTGTGGTATGTATGTGTTAGTTGGGGCTATAAACACCAAGGCCACTTGGCAACTTATTCTCTGTATTCTGAACAGTTGTAGATCTCTATAATACTTTTATCTGTTGAAAAAAAAAAGATACTTCTATGATGAACTGTGAAAGCTACTGTTTTGTGTAGGTATAATGGAAACAGTTAGGAAATATATTGATTTTGGATAATAGCAGTAGTTGTTTCTCCTCTGGGGTATATTACCACTCCAGTGATGGGTAGTGGCCTAGGCTTATAATGTCAGGTATAAATTCCTTCTTATTGAACTGGCTTACGTACAATTAGACAGCTGCTACTTAACCCCAAGTCAAAAGTGCAGTATGGCACCATTTGGAATGTTGTATTGAGGCAGTCTTTGTTGTGGTGTGTTGCTGTGGGATGTCTTTCTGTACACTGTGAATATATGCTGTTCCCATTGGTTAGTAAATAAAGCTGTTTTGGCCTATAGCATGAAAGCTTACAGCTGACAGGAAATCCAAGTAGACATACAGAGAAAAGAAAGGCAGAGAGGGGGAGGACACCAGCCACCACCCAAGGAGCAGCAAAATGCCAGCAGACCGGTAATGCCACAGCTACAAGGCAACTTGTAGATTAATAGAAATGGGTTAAGTTATAAGAGCTATCTAGCAAAAATCTTGAGCCATAGGCCATCCAATTCATAATGTAGGCCTCTGAATGATTATTTTATAACTGGCTATTGGTCGTGAGTGAGAGAGATTTGTCCCTCCTGTGGGCCAGGAAGGACACAGAAAATCTTCCGACTACAGTGTGTTAGGATTATTTCATCCAGGCAGTTGGCATAGCAACTTCCAATATTCTGAGAGCTAGTGTTCAGGGAAGAGGCTTTCAGGTACATTGCAGCTCAGTTACTTCAAATCCTGTGTCAACTTGTGTGGAATCTTTTGCATTAGGGTCTAACCTTAAAGTTCTTGGAGGCAACCATGGGCAGTTGCAACAACCTATACTGTTAGGGGAGTGTGTGTCTTACACTTTTCAGATACATATCTTGAAGGAAGACTTCCCATGCCTGACACTGGGGCCTTACTGTGTGACATAACTCAAATTATTTTTATATGTTTATGTCCATGTGCATGTACATTTGTGTGTGTGTTTGCAATAAGTTTATAAAATAATATTTCTCTATGCCTTTTCTGAGCATGCTTAGCATTATTTATCTCTCCTTCCTCTCTTTCTCTCTGTATTACTCTCCCTCCACCTTCCCCAGTTAAAGTCACCCCTGACATTCCCATTTTCTCCCTTCATAGCACCTATAGCCTACTATCTCCTTCTAATTCCCCCCCCCGCCCCAGCCCCCAACACACAGTCCCTTTCTACTTTCCTGGTTTCTGCAGTTTCTTTGTATTTACACTGAAATCTAAAGATTGGAGCTAGGATCCTCAATTAATATCTAGCCAGCCTCTCATTTTTGACCCAGATAATGGTACCAAGCATGGGTTACATCTTGTAAGATGGAATTTAAATACAACCAGAAAGTGATTGGTTGCTTGGATGATGTTTGGCCACTGTTGCACAAACCAGCATATCTCCCCAGTCATTGCTGTAGCTGGCTCATAGTATTCACAGCTCCAGAGACGGTTGTTGAACTTTCTCTTCCAGTAGCATAAGTAGAACCATCCAGCACTATGAAAACTAGCCAGTAGGGATGAGCCTCTATCTTGATACCAGATTGATTTCTCCATGTTCTGTGATTTAGGTATGTGGTGTCTTCAGCAATAGGCTCTTGCAAATCCTGGTTGGTAACCAAGAGAATTAGCAATATATTGTAATTTGGGGTGGTGGTAATGGACCCCACTTATTAACAACTCAAAAAGAAGTAACTTGTGCCTTTCACTGGGATCTTTATTTGCTGACTTTTGTTGTCTGGGGAAGTCATTTTCATCCACTATAGGGTAATTCAACTGAAACTTATTTTATATTGTATATGCATATGTTTTAGTAAGCTTCTACAGCAGTAGGTTTCATATGCCATTTTCAATGTGTTTAATGTGCATTATCCTTCTCAATATTACTCCCTTGCCTTATGAGTTTCTGTTGCTGTGATGAAACAACATGACCAAAAGCAAATTGGGGAGGAATGGGTTTTTTGGCTTACACTACCACATGATAGTCCATCACTGAAGGAAGTCAAGATAAGAACTCAAACAGGGCAGGAACCTGAAGGTAAGAGCTGATACAGAGGAATGTTGCTTACTGGCTTTCTCCTCATGGCTTGCTCTGCCTGCATTTTATAGAACTCAGAACCACCAGCAAGGGATGGTATCACCCACAATGGGCTAGGCCCTCCCCCATCAATCATTAATTAAGAAAATACTCTACAGGCTTTCCTACAGCCTGATTTAATGGAGGCATTTTCTTAACTGATGTTTGTTCTTCTCAATGACTTTAGCTTATGTCAAATTAACATAAAACTGTCCAGCATACCCTCTATTTTCCAATCCTATCTCTCACCTTCTACCTTTCCTGTTCTATTGTTCCCCTCCATACTACGTGAGTTCTACACTCCTTTCCTTGTAATATCCTCATGACCTCTTATCATAGTGGTTCTCAAAGGGGTTGCATATCAGATATCCTACATATCAGATATTGACATTACAATTCATAACAGTAGCACAATTAGAGTTAAGAAGAATCAACAAAATAGTTTTATGATTGGGTGTATCACCACAATATAATTAAGAGTTGCAGTATTAAGAAGGTTGAGAACTACTGCCTTAATAGGTTCAAGTCTTCTAGCTAGGAAACAAAGGTCTACCATGTGATTCAGTAATACCATCACTGGGAATTTTCCCAAAACATTATATATCCTCCTTCAGATAAACCTGCTCATCTATGTTCATGTCTGCTTTTTTTCATAATAGCCAGGAATTGGAAACAATTTAATGTTCATCATGAATGAAAAGATAATGAAAATATGGCTTATATATGCATTGGAATATTACTCATCTATAAAGAAAAATAAAATTATAAAATTCAAATGTATATGAATGGATCTGGTAATAATTATTCTGAATAGACAACACAGAAAAGAAAGACCGATGCCATATATTCACTTTCATGTGTGGATTCTAGCTTTGAATCTTTAGATTTGAGAAGAACTTTTTTTTTTTTTTAAAGGAGAGGAAACATAATACAGTTAGGAATATTCAGTAGGGAGAAAGTGATTGGACCTTTAGTGAAATTGAATTATACTTTAGGTCATATGTGACAGTACAAACCTATTAATAATGACTGTTCTTGATCACAGAGCAGAGTAGATTTACATAGTAAGTTTTATGTTCAGCCTTCATGTAAGTGGAAGAAGGGATATTTTAGGGAATGAGAATGTAGCTACGAGAGAGATTGAAAGAAGGCCAAGTGATTACATTTGTAGCATGTAGAATTAGGTCAGGGAAAGAAACAGAGAGGAAAATGTGCATTTATTTGGTAGTGAGAATATGCTCCCCCAAATAGCTAGCAAAACTGAATCAGCAAGGGTCACAAAGGAAAAGACTGTGTACACAGTAGAATTCTCAACAAATGATGTTGGGGCAAATGGATATTCACATACAAGAGAATTCATGTATATCCTATTCATCACAACTATCAGAGATGTAAATGTATCCTCAAAAACTTACCCAACTCATAACAAAATTTTAGACCTTAGTATACATAATTTTTAATCAAGAAAGCCTTATTAGATGTAACATCAAAAGCATGAGACACAGATGAAAAACAAATTATACATCATCATAATTTTATGTTTGTGCTTCAGAGGATAAGATTATAGACATGAAAAAAGGACTCAGCACATGGAAGAAAATATTTGCAAAGCGTATGGTTCATAAGATACTTTTTGTTTCATCTGTCTATCTTTCTCTCTCTCTCTCTCTCTATATATATATATATATATAGAGAGAGAGAGAGAACAAACAAACAAACAAACAAACAAAACCAGAATGTAGGAAGAGAAACACTTTAATTTTTCTAAATTATTTTCATCTAGAAGGGTGGGGTACTGCAGCACTCCTGCGGAGGTCAGACTACAGCTTGAAGCCCTCAGCTGTCTCTTTCCACCAGATGGATCAGGTAGATCAATCCCAGGTCCTGAAGCACGGCAGTGGAGAGATAGCTCAAGGGTTAAGAGCACTAGGAGAGGGGAGAGGGGAGAGGGGAGAAGGGAGAGGGGAGAGGGGAGAGATGAGAGAGGAGAGAGGAGCACTTTCAATTCAATAATAAAAATACAATTAATCCACGTTTACAATAATCAAAGAGTTTATCACACATACCTCTTGAAGAGATTCAAGTAGGTAATAGAAGAATAAGAAGATGTTCAACATCATTTTCCTCTTATCTTGCCATTAAATAAACAAGTATAGAATCAACATTACAATATACCAGTTCATAGAGAATAGAGTGCATGTGAGCAAAAGATAGATCATTACAGATATGTGACAGACTGGATAAATTGAGCCTCTACACTTCTCTAGTGGCTATGTAAAATGATAAGCAACTTTCAGAAACAGTCTGGAAGTTCCCCCAGAATTTCAATATATATCTATATCATCTAGCATTTGTATGTCTAGATACATACTCAATGAAAGGAAAGGTTATAATGTATAAAGTGTGCATAGAAACATGGCAGCAATATTCATAATAGCTGACAGATGAAAAGAACTCAAATGTCCATAAATTGATGAACAAATAAAGAAAAGACATAATCAGTGGAGTATTATCATACAGGGAAAAATAGTGAAATGCTATTATATGCTAAACATGAACTTGGTGAAAACTATGCTAAGTAAAACATGCTGGAAACTCAAAAATTAAAAGTTGCATGATTCCATTTTTAAATTGCATTATATATTTAAAACGTATGGATGCTCTCTCTGCAAGTATCTCTGCTTACTACTTGTATGGCTGATGGTCACAGAGGACAGAAGAGGTTGTTAGATCCCCTGGACCCAGAATTACATACAGCGACTCAGGGAATCAAAGCCAGTTCCTCTGGAAGAACAGTTAGTTCTCCAAGCACTGAACCACATTTTCAGCCCTTCATAGATCCAATTTTATGAGTTTCCAGAACAGACAAATCAACAAAGAACAACATAGATGATTGACTTCCAATACCCAGAAGACAGTTTATAGAAGGAAAGGAAATACGTGTATCAGATATCTTTAGAGGGTGATAAAATGTTCCAAAATCGATTGTGATAATATCTACTCAATATGTCCACTAGATGCCATGGGATTCTTTAAAAGAATGAATTCCTATAGAATGTAAGATCTCTTCCAATGAACTGCCACATTAACAACAGTAATAAACCAGATTGTAGATGCTAAGCACAAAAATGGTAGACAAGATGATGGAGATGTTGGCAGAGCTGGAATAAGTAGTTTAGGAAAAAGTAGGAAAAGTAGATTTTGAAAGAACTATGTAGCAAGTGAGGGAAGTAACATTGAGATTTGTCAAAGAAGGACACCAAGATTATTGGTTTTGAAACCATTAACCTAGTCATATTCCTAAGTATGAATGGATGTAAGATCAAGTTTATAACACAGAATCATTATAATTTTGCTTTAAAATATTATGCTTAGGTTGATGGCATATTATCACAATGTACCTGAGTGCTATTAATTGTATTTTAAGACAAATATCTCAGTAATTCTTTTGTGTTCAAGGAAAAAAAGAGATATCATCTTGGGCTTTTAACCATTTCACTTCATGTTCAACTTTATTATGCTAGCAGTAAAAAAAAAAAAAAAAAAAAAAAAAAAACAAATTGCCAGAAATGGGTAGAAAGCTGAAATGGGGAGAACACTTGACAAATAGGACACTCCAGGATAAAAAAAGAAAACATATAAGATTATCACTGGAATAATATATTCAATTCTCCCAAACTTTCTTAGAGCCTAAACCCAGCCCTGAAGAGGAAACACTGGTGTAAACAGTGGATAAACACCTTCTTCTCACATCGCTTATAAGATGTGCAAAGCGAAGGGCAAGAACTGCAAACCAAATAAAATGAACTGTCCATTTCACTCAGCAAAGCACTTAAGACTGGTTATGCATAGAAGCTGCAGCAACTCATTTACTCCTAAAAATCAATAACCCTGCCACCTGGGTCATCAGCAGAGCCCTCTCCACTGCAGGAAAGTGACTCTCAGCGCCCATAAAAGTGACACAGAAGCCACATCCTTCATAAAGCTTTTGCCAAGACAAAGCACTGTTTTTTCCTTCAACTGAGAAACAGGTAAGCATTGTTATTGCTTATTCTGCCCATAACAAGTGACCCCCCTCCCTTTCTTATAACACACCACTCTCTCTTCAATAAAGCACCCTTACTGGAATACTTGGCACGCTGGCTCTCAGGCTGCATCTTGGTTCTCCAGTCACACCCTAGTTGAAAGGACCAATATTAAATACTAGTAAATGTCATCTCTGAGCTTCAGTTTCCTCAATGAAAATAAACTGGATACTGCCAAGTACACACATTTGACTTTAAACTTCAGGAAGTGTACATAAACTCTTTTGCCCACATTCAGGAAAAAAAGATTCTAACAACAGTGGGAAAAGATTGATAATGGTTTCTGAACTAGCATATCTAAATTTCTGCAGCCACTGGTATGGATTAACGTTTCTATCTATTACATCAAGAACAAAGGAGGACTGGGGATGTGGCTCATTTGCAGAGCACTTGCCTAGCATGTGTGAGGTCCTGGATTTGATCTCTCTAACTGTCCTACAAAAGAATGAGGAAGACTCTGAAGGAAAAACCAGTGTGCTGAGTTTATTCAAATGAGACCACTGGGACTTAGTCTTCCTCCCTGCCTCTCAATCTTCACATGTTTGATCTGGAAATTTTTCTTCTTGAAGAAGATGACTTTTTCTGAAGACTTCTGGACATAGATCCTTACTTATGAGATTGCCTATGTAGGCTGGGGCCCTATATTTGGCTTGCTTTTTTTTTTGTGGTCGTGGTTTTTCTTCTACTCTGCCTCCACCCAGCTCTTTTCCATTCAGGCAAGATTTATGCTGAAATTATCTTTAGCCTTCAAAGGTATTGAAGACCATTTCTATTGCTGTTCTTCCTCTGATCCAGTGTTGAATTTCTATTGACTGACCTTTTATCTACAGGATGGCCTATGTGGTTTTCTGTAAGGGCTTCATTTTCTATCCAAAAAATAATTTATTCATTTCAAGCCAAGATATTTTCAATAACTAGTATAAACATAAATAGAATTACTTTAATTATTCTTCCAGAGGGAACTATTAAATACTTTTCTGTTGAAAATTTTCCATTTACAGATTGTCACTTTTTTTCTGCTTTTTCTCAAGGATAATAACTAGACACATATGGAATGGAATTATCTATTGATGTCTCAAAACTTTGGGAAACATTTTCTATCAATATCACTTCCCATTAATAGGCTATGGAATGGAGGTACTTTAATAGCAACTTTTCCAAGTCTTATAACTTGCTGTAGATCATAATTTATACCTGTTGGTTTTAAAGACTTGGACCCAAACTATTCAAAATGTAGCTTTCACTCTTCTTACACTTTGGTACCCATTTCTTAGAGTGTAGGAAAATATTGTAACTCCTTTGCTGTCCAAGACCCACCTCACTAGCTCTTGGCTGCAACTGTGCTGTGGGATAATCAGGAAGAAGAGGGGTCACACTGGGGAGCTATTGATGGCAAGGTTGGGTGATTTCCTTCCTATGCTGAGATGGGAAGGGCTGCTTTACCCCATGTGAAGTTTTCCTCCATCTGCTCTTTCACTTTCTGTTACCTGTGGTCAGTTGAGTCCAAAAATGTTAAATTGGAAATTACAGAATAAAAAATTCATGAGGTTCAAATTGTGTTTTGTTTTGAGTGAAATAATGAAATATTTCTATCTTACTCTGTCCTGCCTGGGCTGTGAATTGACACTTGCCTGCTAGTCACTTAAGAGCCATTCAGGGTATCAATTTATTTTATTTAATCATGTTATTTCATGCGCTAGAGTTCAAGTAATCTTCATTCAACCTAATAACAGCCTCACAGTTCAAAAGGACTGATGAGGGGAGGCAAGGAGCATGCGATTTGGAAAGGCTGATTAACTCTGGTACCATGTAGCAATGTTGCAGAACACAACACAAAATGAAAGCACAATCTAGATAGGTTCAGGTACTGTCCTGAACTGTTCTTCAAATATGTTGCCCAGAAAGGTGTCTACTGCCTTGAATTAAGGAAGACTTGTCTTCACTTGGCCTGCTCTAGAATATACACCACAATACTTTCTCAAAATTTGGTATCTGGGCATTAACTTACCACTTGTTACTCAACTAAACCTAGTGTCCCTTCATTCATTCTCAGGGAAACAGAAAATAAAGGCTTGTGTCTTTGCCTTTGTTTACCTCAGCATACACTGTGAAGAATCTGAGACAGGGATCTTACTCTTCCCCCCAAAAATTTGCCACTAAGTTTGGGACTGACTTTCATACAGACATCAAAGAATTGTGCCTTTAGAAGTTTGTAGAACTGAAAGAGAGATCTAGTCTCTTATAATATATACCTAGAAATAACTAAGAATATATCTAAAGCTAACGATTCCTTCTTAATGGCAGATAGAATACAAACAAACCCACACCTTTGAAAGAGAAGCTTCTAGAATCTTGAAATGTGTTTTTATACCTGCGTGAATTACTACAGCTCAGCACAATTCCAGGGCATGACAAAAGAAAAATTCCCAATTCATTTCGCTTATGAGAGACAACACTAGTCTTCCTATGATTCTTTTACACTACACACTCCTTTTATGCTAGACAAGGGTAAAGCTGTACTCACAGTTACATCTCATATATACTCTCTCTGTGTAAACCATAAGAAAAGTGAGAGCCACTATGGCTGGTGATAAATGTGCTTCAGAAATGCAATACCAAGAGGTCTCTTCTATAAAACATTTGACTACTCTTTTTTCCCCCACATTGCCATAGTAGCTGAGAATTATAGTATCAAAACACTCTGGAGGTTGAGAAGTCCAAGGTTTATGGATTGCAGATATTGTGTTCTCAAAAGGTCAGAAAGGATGGATGATCTGGGTTCTCACTCATGAGAGTGCTTATACATAGATAGAGGCTCTATCTTCAGCACCTAATCAATAGCAAATGCCATACTTCCTAATCCCATCATATTAGGGATATGATTTCAACATAATGACTTTAAATGAAAATATTCCATGCATTACAACTTCAATTGGAGGATAATATTCAAAATAAAGAGGAACTATTTTAAAAATTTAGGTATATGTTGCCCAGAAAGGTGTCTACTGCCTTGAATTAAGGAAGACTTGTCTTCACTTGGCCTGCTCTAGAATATACACCACAATACTTTCTCAAAATTTGGTATCTGGGCATTAACTTACCACTTGTTACTCAACTAAACCTAGTGTCTTTACTGTGTTGGGGTATGGTCACTCCAGTCCTGTCTCTCTTGGGAGTTTATCATGAAAGTATGTTGGATTTTGTCAAAGGTCTTTTATATTTATTGACATAATCCTATGAATTATATCATTAACCCATTTACATAATTTATATTTATTGACTTGCATATGGTGAATCATACATGTATCCTTGTAACAAAGTGAACTTGATCATGATGGATGATCTTTTTAATATATGCCTGTATTTGGTTTACAAGAATTTAATTGAGCTTATTTACATCTAAGTTCATTGGAGATATATGCTTATAGTTTAATTTTTGTAGTAATGTCTTTTCCTGATTTTAGCATAAGAGTAATGCTGGCTTTGTGGAAGGAGTTTGGAAGTGCTCCTATTGTTTGTCATTAAAAAAATATTTAAGAAGCATGAGATGTAGGTACATACTATAAGCATGCTGTATTGTATTCAAGGCACAACTAGTGGTGGTGTCTTGCTAATGTCAATGAATTTCAACGTTTGAGTTTATTTTCTCTTATTTTATTTTCCCTTCAAATCACATTGTTGTCTTCTTTATCACCTTTTTCAATAATTAAATGAGCATTATGACCCTGCTGCAATGGTGCAGTATATTAATTTGTGAATTTTGTTTAGCAAATGAGAAAATGCAATCTTTAACTGTTATTATTGTTTGGAGAATGAAGATGTCTACAGCAAAGCAGAGAGAGAGAGAGTTATAGTAAATTCAGTGTGATGTTGCTATTAGTCTAAATGCCTTAGCTAAATGCTACCCACTGAGTTCATTAACTGTGTCTCCATAACAATCTTCTTAATGTTACTTAGTGACTTCACTCTAAAAATACCCATTTCACATCCCTGTAGCCTAAGGAGCATCATCAGTAATAAAACTGTATGTTTCATTGTATAGCCAGGGAGGAGTAAATGCTGTTTTCTGAGGACCTGCCTCTGGCTGCTATAAATCTGCTCATTTAATGCACCTCCTCCCTAGATTAAGTATCAGGGAAGCCTTCAGGGTGTACAGACAAGTCCAACATAGTTCAGAATATCGAGGGGAGCTCATGTGTGTGATATAGTGGAAAACATTACATTGATAACCATATGTTATTTTTTATTGAGTGCTGTTCTTCATGTCCTTCAGTTGTGCACCAACAAAAAGTACGAAAGTACCTCCACTAAGATTTCATTTGCAGCACCCTTGTAGATCCAAGAAAATCAGTGACTTAAAGTTCCACAGCTTTGCAGCAGGAAGCTGTGACTATCCAAAGTTAAGCCCAGGGCGTCAGATTTCAGAGCCTGCGTTTGTACTGATGTAGGGTCTTTGTAAGGGTCATTTGCCATGTGGTGTCCTTCTGAGAATTGTGACTACAGCCCACCAAAATAAGTCTCCATTTGTAAAAGTTAGACAATGACTGTGGGTTGTCCTTCCATTCTCAGAGACCATTTTCTTCATTCCCGGTTGTTCTTTTCTAGCAGTGGTGCTTTGCATACAGTGTTCTATGGCCCTTGTTTTCATTTTAAGAGAAGTTGCTAACCACTTGGTATCGGCTGACCTGACAGTGTGCTCTTCCACGAGGACGGCTCTTTCTCCTGCTTTCAGCATCATTTAGTTACTTTAGTTCTTCTCCTAATTTTGAGGCCCAGTGAGAGCTTCTCCTTTCCTTGTAATGTGTCTATCAGTGTCTCTCTTGCTCAGGATATTATTTTAGGGAGCCATGCTGGTGAGACTTCATGTGTGTAGGTTATTCTGTTTCTAGAAGACACAATCTCACAGCAAACTCCCTGTTTCTTTGGCTCTTACAACCTTTCCTGAAATTTTATTAGTATGCAAAAAAATTTTGCTAATAAGATTAGCATGCATATTTGCATGCAAGTTATTTTGATGGTTATCCAAGTCCACATTACATTGTAGAAAAGCTACATCCATACTCAGTACTCCCTACATATTACTCAGTCACTTGATGATCTCCTTTTTGTTCTAAGAATATGACATAAAACACTTCTGGTTTTACACATATGAAAGCCTTTTCTTCAACCCCAAGATTCATTATTGAAGTCTCAGTTCTTCTGAAAGTTTGTTGAAATTATTTTAAAAGAGGACTCATTTGCTCCCTTCCATCTTGGAGCGAGCCTGATGGTCAGCGCTGTGAATACAGGTGTGCAGAGTGTTCAAGGTCTCTCTGTATTGTTGCCTGATGTGATATGTTGCTAGAGTTTTCCTGCCTGGCCCACAGTCAGGGCAAATCTCTCTCACCTGCCAGTCCCATAGCCGCTCAAACCCGACCAAGTAAACACAGAGACTTATATTGGTTTCAAACTGTATGGCCATGGCAGGCTTCTTGCTTACTGTTCTTACAGCTTAAATTAATCCATTTCCATTAATCTATACCTTGTCACATGGCTCGTGGCTTACCAGCATCTTCATATGCTGGTTTTCATCATGGCGGCTGGCAGTGTCTCTCTGACTCAGCCTTCCACTTCCCAGCTTTATTCTCCTCCTTGTCCCACCTACACTTCCTGTCTAGCCAATGGCCAATCAGTGCTTTATTTATTGACTAATCAGCAACACATTTGCCATACAGAACATCCCACAGCACTGATATCTCACTGTCTCCCGACATATGACCATATCAGAACCTGACCTTTGAGTTCTCAAAAAAGGTCAGGACATTTTCTCTTTCAGAACTACTCCTCTGCTGTGCAGCTTTGGTCTGAAGTTTTACTCACCTCTTTGTGTTTTCTTTAATTATATATTCTCACACAGGGATGATATTTAGCTCAGATTCTATGTAAGTTATACTTACTCTTACATGAAAAACTAAGTAAAACGTTACTATATAAGTTTTCATGGAAAGTTTTGCCTATTTTAAAACAAAATGTATTATCACAGTATTCATTAAAAATAAAAATGAGTTGAGTATGTTGGCTCACAACATTAATCTCAGCACTTAGAAGCAGAGACAGGTGAATATCTGAATTCCAGGCCAGCCTGGTCTTCATAGCAAGTTTCAGGCCATCCATGGGTTACAAAATGACACTTTGTATCTAATTGTTAATTAATTAAAAATAAAAATAGCGGTTTTCTTGTTTAAGTTTCTTTGGGGGGTTGTTTTGCACATTTGCTAATATGTGTCACTTTACTCATTATTTTATTTCAGCACTCCTTATTCAGGCTTTGATGACATCTAATACTATATTTAAAACAACAAATAACAAAAAAAATCAGAAATTAGAACTATACAAGTGAATCATAGGCCTAGAATGTGTGGGAATATAATAAAATCGACCACTGTGGTTTGTAAATAAGCTGCAATGCAATTGAATTATCTACCTTCTCAACTATAGTGAATTAAACCAGAGAGTGGGAGAGGTTAAACCATGCAAACAATTGAGTCACAGTTCACCATAATGAACTTCAGTGGTAGATGGGAATCTGTGCCTCTGACTGTTACCTGGACACCCAGTTCTTGGCTGCCTGCCTTAGTTCAGACATCTTACACTGTGACTGGCATCTGGATGTCTCTAAACCAAACAGTACACCTATGGAGAGGCAAATATTTTCACCACTGAAGAAGATGCTAGTTGTGGAGAGTTATTGAAACATGGCAATTTTGTCTCTGAGGAAGAACCTAGGAGGGAACTTTTCAAGGATGTATTTGCTGGTACATTGCTGCACATGTGCTGTCTTTATATTGTAAGTTTTATGTAATTCAGCCCTCCAATGTATTACGGATGACTGGTAAATGACATTTGAGATAACTACCCCATCCTAGAAAATGATACACGATTCATTATATGATGTTTATTTCACAATAAAAGAAGTATACAGTCTCCCGGGGGGGAAAAATTGTTGGAACTTGACTGTTATATGAACTTTTGAATGGCTCTGCCTTGTGGGAACAGTGAATGAGAGACTGAGAAGCATGCCAGACAGAATTTTGAGTGAAAACATATCAGTTTCCTACATTGCCTTCGATAAGACTGTCCAACAGAAGAGGTAAATCTGTATCTGTAAGCCCAGTGATGCCTCAGAGAAAATTAATCAAAGAAGCAATTTCAGAAAGTCACTACAAATTTTGTAAGTATTATATCGAATCAAGTCATCTTGTGAGAGTCATCCTCAACGTCAACTAATCTGGGAATACAAGCCAGTACCAATCACTTTTTAAAGTGTTTGTGAGACACACACAAAGAGCTCAATTAGTCATAGAAAGCCACTTTGCTCCAGACCTTTACTTCCTAGCAAATGCTACTTCCAACAAACTAAGTAACAGCATTTGCCAAAATGTAATTATATTTGTATTGCCTCAGCAAAACATAGATCAAAAGTTTAAGTGGATTTTCAATCCAGTATTATTTGAATTAACTAATTTATAGACAACTTGAATCATTTTTTTCTTTGTTTTGGTTTCTAGCACCTTCTTCTATTGAGTACTCTAAACAAAATTATATCTTCTGTACTAATAAAAAAAGTATAGAAGAGTTCTGTCATTTCTTTCTTTAACAAATGTGCATATAAATAACTAGTTCCCATTATCTTCCCTTTAAAAAAAATTGTTTGTTTCTGACCAGTGTATGGTGGTTACATAATGGCCACAACTGATATTACAACACATATCTGTCATTTCAGATAGTGTGCTGCCTGAGTCACAATTTATTTGGGTGACCCTCTTTGATAAGAAGAAAACATTTAAATTAAATCTACTCTGGAAGCTCCTTTGAGTAAAGACAACTTAGTTCATGTCATCCTTAGTTTCTCCTGGAGTATAGGCTCTTTTGTAACATTCGCTCATATATCTTGGCTCTCTGGTTATCAGTCTTCTGATTGCTTCAGATTTCCCATGGCTATGGCACTAAGAATGATTTCTCTCACTGACTTATTTACAGAGAATAGTCAGAGAAAGGAGTGTCTATTGCTGGTTAAAAGTATTTTCCTCAGAGAAACTGAGCTTGCACATAAACACCATCAAAACACTCCAGTGAGCAGCAGGTAATGGTACCTTTGGGTTTTGTCTAGTTTACATTACATTTTTTTAAACCAGAAGTTTGTGGGGTTTTTCCTTAGGAAAATTCATACATAAATTTGACACCCATGTTATGCATTTCAGCACTCCAGGCATAATTTCAAATGCTTCTGTACAG
Source organism: Peromyscus eremicus (assembly GCF_949786415.1). Taxonomy (NCBI): domain Eukaryota; kingdom Metazoa; phylum Chordata; class Mammalia; order Rodentia; family Cricetidae; genus Peromyscus; species Peromyscus eremicus. The sequence continues at coordinate 8,700,200 of NC_081425.1, read as the reverse complement.
TTAATCATTAGTAATCAATTGTACTGATTCATGTTTTAAATGTGAGATCATGCTATTAAATAGAAACATAGATTTCTGGAACACATCCTGACTATTCTTTACCTTCTAGAATTTGTATATAAAACATTCCCCTCACATGTAAAATCTAACTGTACAGTAAATCTACAAAGAAAGAGTAAACCAGGATTTAAAATTAATGTTTTAAGAGCTAGGGCTGGTGACTGGCTCAATAGAATAGGGCTCTCAACACACAAGCCTTGAGAAGCTGAGTTTGATCCTGGGACCCCATGATAGAAAAGGAGAAACGACTGCCAATATTCTCCTCTCAACGACCCCCTTCACACATACACACTATGAATGTGCATTAGCACTCACACCTATTAGTCACGCCCCCCACACACAGTAAGAACGTGCACCAGCACTCACACACACTCTTCATGCCCCCCCATGCACAGTGAGAATGGGCACTGGCACTCACATACTCTTCACACCCCACACAGTGAGAATTACACCAGCACTCACACACACTCTTCTCCCTCAGTATCATATATAGAAACATAATATCATAAGCAGAGTAAAGATTTAATTGAAAAAATTAAAAACAAAACAATTTTGACATATTGCCTTGACAACAAAGGAAAATATTTTCTATATCTAAATATCAGTGGAGTAAAAATTAAAATGAGGGAATAATTGACAAACAAAATGTTTCATGAAAAGCCACTCAAACAAGTAAAATAAATAATTACCAAAATATCTTCATGTTAAAAAGTCCCTCCCACATAAAACTATGGGTTTGAAAAGATGTTAAATTATAAAATTCTGGGAGGGGATAGTTATATCATAATATGTTAAATGAGTTTTTAAAATGGTAGTAATAACAATAGTATGGGCAGTCTTAAGTATAAATTATTAAAATACATTTAAATTAAATAATTTCCAAAGAAATGTAAAATACTTTAATAAAATATATTTAGTAAAAAAATATATATAGCATCCTTAGGAAATATTGAAATACACATCCCTCCCCAACAGAGAAGTGAAATCTGCAAGGTCGTTTCTGAAAAGGAAAATTGGAAGCACATTTTAAGCAAGTCTTTAGTTGGCTTATTTTTTTCACAGCTTTAAAATTTCACTTTTTTAATTATTTATTTGATTTTTGAGCATGTAAAATAATTACATCATTTCCCTCTTCATTTTCTTCCCTCCCTTTTTCTCTTTTAAATTCATGGCCTCTTTTTTCATTGGTTGTTGTACACACACACACACACACACACACACACATATGATGAAAATTTTAGTGAGGTAAAAGTCCCACCTAGGCTACATAGGAACCTATGTCCAAAGAAGAGCAGCAGACATCATGAAAATAATTAATTATACACATGTACAAGCCTGTCAAAGAATTAGAAAATAAACTAGATTTATCATGGTCTCTTTTTCCTTGTTCTCCCTCTCTGTTCTTGATCCAGCTGGGATCTCCCGCTCCCCTAAACTCTCTTTCCCTCGATCCTTGCTCTTTGTTACCCCTCTCATGTCCAGTTTGCTCATGTAGATCTCATCCATTTCTCTGTCATTAGGCGATACCCGTGTCTTTCTTAGGGTCCTGTTTTCTAGGTAGCCTCCCTGGAGTTGTGAGTAGGAGTCTAGTCATCCTTTGTTTTACATCTAGTATCCTCCTATAAGTGAGTACATGCCATGTTTGTCCTTCTGAGTCTGGATTACCTCACTCAGGATGATTTTTTTCTAGATCCATCCATTTGCCTGCAAACCTCATGATGTCATTGTTTTTCTCTGCTGAGTAGTAATCCTTTGTGTATATGTACCACATTTTATTTATCCATTCTTCAGTTGAAGGGCATCTAGGTTGTTTCCAGGTTCTGGATATTACAAACAATGCTGCTATGAACACAGCTGAGCATGTGCCCTTGTGGTATGATTGAGCATTCCTTGGGTTATATGCCCAAGAGTGGTATAGCTGGGTCTTGGGGGAGATTGATTCCCAATTTTCTAAGAAAGCGCCATATTGATTTCCAAAGTGGTTGTACAAGCTTGCATTCCCACCAACAGTGGAGGAGATTTCCCCTTGCTCCACTTCCTCACCAGCATAAGCTGTCTTCAGTGTTTTTGATCTTAGCCATTCTGACGGGTGTAAGGTGGTATCTCAGAGTCATTTTGATTTGCATTTCCCTGATGATTAGGGATGTTGAGCAATTCCTTAAATGTCTTTCAGCCATTTGTGCTTCCTCTGTTGAGCATTCTCTGTTTAGCTCTATAGCCCACTTCTTAATTGGACTGTTGGGCATTTTGATGTCTAATTTCTTGAGTTCTTTATATATTCTGGATATCAGTCCTCTGTCAGATGTGGGGTTGGTGAAGAACTTTTCCCATTCTGTAGGCTATTGCTTTCTCTTGTTGACCATGTCTTTTGCTCTTACAAAAGCTTCGCAGTTTCAAGAGACCCCATTGAATGATTGTTTCTCTCAGTGTCTGTGCTACTGTTGTTATATTTAGGAAGTAATCTCCTATGCTAATGCATTCAAGACTACTTCCTACTTTCTCTTCTATCTGGTTCAGAGTAACTGGATTTCTGTTGAGGTCTTTGATCCACTTGGACTTAAATATTGTGCATCGTGACAGGTATGGATCTATTTGGAGCCTTCTACGTATTGACATCCAGTTTTGCCAGCACCATTTGTTGAAGAGGCGTTCTTTTTTCCGTTATACAGTTTTAGCTTCTTTGTCAAAAAATCCATGTTCATAGGTGTGCGGATTAACACCAGGGTCTTCAATTCAATTCCATTGGTCCACATGTTGGTTTTTATGCCAGTACCAAGCTGTTTTTATTACTGTAGCTCTATGGTAGAGCTTGAGGTTAGGGATTGTAATGCCTTCAGAGGTTGTTTTATTGTACAGGATTCTTTTGGCTATCCTGGGATTTTTGTTTTTCCATATGAAGTTGAGTATTGTTCTTTCCGGGTCTGTGAAGAATTGTGTTGGTATTTTGATGGGGATTGCATTGAATCTGTAGATTGCTTTTGGTAGGATTAACATAGTAAAAATGTTATCCATGAGCATGGAAAATCTTTCCATTTTCTGACATCTTCAATTTCTTTTTTCAGAGACTTAAAGTTCTTGTCATATAGGTCCTTCACTTGCTTAGTTAGAGTTACCCCAAGGTATTTTATATCATTTGTGGCTATTGTAAAGGGTGATGTATCTCTGATTTCCTTCTCTGCCTGTTTGTCAATTGTATACAGGAGGGCGACTGATTTTTTTTGAGTTGATCTTGTATCCTGCTATGTTGCTGAAGGTGTTTATAAGCTGTATAAGTTCCTTGGTCGAATTTTTGGTTCACTCATGTATCTGCAAATAGCGAAAACTTGACTTCTTCCTTTCCAATTTGTATGCTCTTAATCTCGTTATGTTGTCTTATTGCTCTGGCTAGAACTTCAAGTGCTATATTGAATAAGTATGGAGAGAACAGACAGGAATAGGAAGAAGCAAAGTGCTAGAGAGGTCCCCAGAAATCCACAAAGATACCTCCACAATAGACTACTGGCAATGGTCGAGAGAAAGCCCTAACTGACCTACTCTGGTGATAGGATGGCCAAACACCATAACTGTCATGCTAGAACTCTCATCCAATGACTAATGGAAGCAGATGCAGAGATCCATGGCCAGGTCCCAGGTGGAGCTCCAGGAGTCCAATTGGCTAGAAAGAGGAGGGATTGTATGAACAAGAATTGTTGAGACCATGATTGGAAAAAGCACAGGGACAAATAGCCAAACTAGTGAAAACACATGAACTATGAACCAATAGCTGAGGAGCCCCCAACTGGATCATGCCCTCTGAACAAGTGAGACAGTTGATTAGCTTGGACTGTTTGGGAGGCACCCAGCCAGTGGGACCAGGACCTGTCCTTAGTGCAAGAGCTGGCTGTTTGGAACCTGGGGTCTAAGCAGGGACACTTTGCTCAGCCTGGGGGGAGGGGACTGGACCTGCCTGGACTGAATCTACCAGGTCAAGCTGAATCCCCAGGGGAGTCCTTGCCCTGGAGGAGCTGGAAATGGGGGGTGGGTTGGGGGGAGGGTTGCAGGGGGCAGGAGGAGGGAGGACAGGGGAATCTGTGGCTGATATGTAAAATTAAATTAAATTATAAAATAAAAAAAGAAAAGAATATAAACTAGAAATGAATGGCAAAGGCCTGCTAAAGCGGGTATGCTGGAGTTCCTAACCAAGAGATTTCCGGTTGCAGTGTCTTCTCTATCCTCTCTGTGTGTGGTTGCCTGGCTTCTCATTCTCCAGGCAGGCATTGCTGTCATGGAATAAACAGTATTAACCTCTCTTGGAGATAGATGTTTTAACTTCTAACTGCTCTCAGAGGCATTTCTCCCTGTTCCAGGGTCAGGGAGTATCTGCCACAGTGCAGGGAGTTTTGTAGGATGCTTGAGCTAAGCATGCTTTAAAGCAAGGGAGCCTGTCACTTGTTCCCGGTGTCAGCTCACACAATAAACATGAACAGAATGTGAAAATTTACCAATAGAGTTAATGACAGCTGGGATATGTTGAGACTTACTGTACTTTTCAAAGACTACATGTATATTATATAGCTAACAAAATACCCTATAAAATTCCCAAGAAAAGTGATTTTAAACATTCTAAACATCAAAATGCCAAGTATATGAATAGCACATATGTGATTTACCTATACTACAGGTATTTACATTTTATAAAATGTCATAAATATGTAATAAATATATAATAATTTAACTGAAGAAATATGAATTTAAAAATTATTATTAAATAAATGATCACAGCTCCATAAGAATGAGACTGTTTTCTCTTTAGGTTACATTTATATCCTCTATGGTATCTGTGTCATATAAGTGTTAAGGGTCCCCCCAAATGGCTCAGAGGATAAAGCACTTGCTGCCAACCTGACTAGGTGAGTTTGATTCCACAGGCCCTACCTAGAGGAAGTGGAAACCCCTTCCCACAAGTTTTTGTCTGGCCTCCACATGCACATCATAGTACACTTGCTCCACTACTAAAATACATGATTAAGTGGAATTAAAAGTGTTTTTGTTTGTTTGTTTGTTTTTTGAGTAAGTGGTACTAAATTTCTTTCTAATGTCTGTTACCTCACAAGCAATGTTTTCAGTACCAGACATGAGTTCCCTCCTGAGGAATGTGTCCTGAATCCAATCAGACACCTGTTGGTTACCAAGGACCTATGACTACCACTTGTTGCACCTTTAAGGATGTCTTGCCATACTGGTCATTGCTGTGGGTCTTAGCTGTTGCAGTTGGATAGGATTGTTTAATCGCATCCCTCCCTGGGCACCTCAGATGTGTTTTTTGAGTGCCATGCAAGCTAGACTGTAGGAAAGAGATTTTCCTGTTAAATCCATCTTGAACCATGTAATGTCTTTCCAGTGTAGTGATCAACAGATTGTGGGGTGCCCAGTGTGAGCAGCCGCACCTCTACCACAACTCCCACATCATGGGAAAGGGGCTTAAAAGACTGGAAAGAACCAGGCTGTCAGGAAAGCCTGCAGTGAAATGGTCTCTCCTAGAAGTGGCTGCCTAAGCAAGACTAAAGCAATGGCAATATCAACGCACTTATTAATGTGGCAGGGGACATTTTTGTGGGGTCTGACTCCTAGGCAAAGAACTATAGGCAATTAATCATTGCTGGAAGAAAGAGAACTAGGCTCTCCAAATAAGAGATTGGAATGGGGGGCGGGCTGGGGGGAAGTTGAGGGGGGCGGGAGGGGGGAGAACAAGGGAATCTGTGGCTGATATGTAGAAATGAATTGTATTGCAAAATAAAAATTAAAAAAAAAAAGAAAAAAAAAAGAAAAAAAAAAAGAGTTCCCTTATACTTTGTCCATATAGAGGATCAACTCAGAGACCATATACACACAAACAGCAGACACACACACACACACACACACACACACACACACACACACACAAATAATCAAAGGGAAAAAAAGCTATCAACTTGACAATGGCAGTTATGGGAGGGGTTGGAAGGAGATAAGTATGGGAAGTAATATGATTCCATTTCAACTAAAAAATAAATTCTAAGAAAATGGAAATAAAGAGAGAGATGGATGTGCTTAAACTAGAGTGAGCTGCCCATTAGGAGAGGGTTATATGTGATATTTATCACATAGTTGGTGATTTCAAGGTTGTTAAAACTTTGTTAATATGTTATCATGGAAAAGGGGGGATTTTAGCCTGCTAGTTCCTGCAAATTGATGTTCCATGACCATTCCAACATTCATTCTGAATATCCTGCTTGATAATTGAATGTACATCAGTGTCATCTTCTGTGTTGACGGGATGGGAGGTGGACATCTTCTCTTCTGTGTCACGTTTGATTTTTTTTTCCTGGATGGCCGAGGAGGTTAATTCTTTTCTACTTAAAGATGTCGCTGATTTAAGAAGATCACTAAAACCAAGTAAGATGCTTGAAGGCAGAAATGCTGTTCTTTGGAGGAATTTCTTAGAAGCCTGCTGGCTATTAATGCTAAATTGGTGGAACAAATATGAGTGAGCCTATAGCCTAGAGAGATAATGGAGTCTTAAGTAATAAAAATAAAGCAATCATCAGCAATGAAGATCATTAAGCCTATAAATAAAATAATTTAAGTACAATTATATCACCAGGAACTTTTTTTCATATATATGATTGTAAAAATTATTTTTAACAGAAAATAGTCACGTTTTGCTAACATGAGAAGCAGCGCATAAAATAATAGTGTAGACTATCCCTAAATTATAACTCTCTGATACTATATATAGAACTATCCAGTTGGTGTCTAGACAATGTAGAATTTAGTTGCCTCTTTACATCTTTTCACAAACCAATTATATTCTCTGATATTCTGATGTGCATATATATTGTAATGATAATACACACACACACACACACACACACACACACACGTCTTTGATGTGTTCACTTGTCCACCAGACTACAAGTATCTAACTGCTTTCAGTTTACAGATAAGGGTAAAGTAGTAAATGACAGATAGGAAAGGATTCCTCCCCTCAAGAAAATTTTGTCCCAATAGGTGAATACATTCACATATAAAACATGTGTCTTGAGATAACTGTTAGTTAGCTCAATGAAGAAAATAATGCAAGACCATATGTAAAGGTGTAGGTTTAAAACACACAGCTGCCTTAGCTTAGCTGTGTGAAGAAGGAACGTTGGGCTAACAGATAAGGCACCAATATTTTGTATAGTAAAAGCACTTCAAGAAGATTAAATAGTTAAAGAAGGTCTGAAATATCCAGGAAGTTGATGTAGGGAAGCAAGATAATTCTATAGGAAATGGAGATAAGATTAAGTGAATTATCTAAGCATAGGCAATGAAGGCCATGGTAAGAAGAAGTATTGAGTAAGTAACAGTGGCATTTGAAGCACAGGGATAATAGGAAAATAGTATAGACTTTAAACAAATTATTCTGAACTCTAGGTTGGAAATAGATTGTAACCCATCAGAAAGGTGTAGGAGAAGCCATGAAGCAGGCAGTCTCTTTGACCTAAATAAGAAATTCTGTAGTCCAAACTGGCGGTGGAGATAGAGGTAGTGAAACAGTAATTGCATTTCTGAACAGCTGACAGATTAGCTGTAGGGAATTTCATTAAAGGTGAAATCAAGCACATAAGCAAGATGTTAGAAGATGAATTGGGAATCCCCACGTTCATACATTGATGCAACAACAGTCAAGGAGATGGTGCTCGAGGATGGAGACTGTGGGTGATGACGGAATGTGAGTAATATACGATGCAGCTGAAAATATGAAATCCAGAAGCTCGAAGGCACTGAGAGTAGGGATGTGATCCAAAGCAGAGATGAAGACTGGGAACCTATTCTGTATCACAAAGGAATGTAGAATATTTAGGTACAGCCAGATACATAAAAATTTGGTAGATAAAAAGAGAAAGTTATTCTATTCGATCTCTTTTGTGTCCTATGAATTTGAAGGTTAGGTCATCATCTGAAAGTGGAACCGTGGATGGCATCAATGATTTAGTGGGTCTGTTGATGTGTAAGTGGGAAAGTTATTGTGGATAATGTGTAATAATAGGAAATACTGAACTGGTGCAGAATATTGGGGACCAAGGTGGCCGAGATAATGTAGTAGTTAGGGGTGTTAAGTGAGTAAGTATATAGATGAAGCCGCAGATGTCAAGAACTGAGAGATCAAGTTGATAGGTGATTCTCACTATAAACCTTAGGTCTTAAATAATAAATACAGGAATAAAGGTGAAGAAAACAGGAGATGAAAGGCAACAATAAGTGAAACCTAAATAAGTGAAAGATTGCCAGATTATGTTAAAGAGAGAAAAGGTTGGTCATGTGTGCTCTTTTTACATTTTTAAAGTTTTATGTCCGTGGATATTTTGCCTACAGGTATGTATGTACACCACATGCATGCCTGATACCTACAGAGTACAGCAGAGGGCATCAGATAGCATGGAATTGGAGCTACAGATGGCAGTATGCTTCCATTTAGATGCTGACTGAGCATGACCTGGGTCTGGTCTTGATTGCTAAGCCATCTCTCCAAACCCCAAGGGCATATGTTCTTAAATAAACAACATTTGGAAAGAATAGGATAAGGGCATAATTTGAAGACAACAATGGGTGACATTTGCTTCTTTTTTTTAAAATCTTTTTTATTGTTGAAAACAATTTTTACATTTAAATATATTTTAATCATATTATTGTACTTTTCCCCTCCTCCAAGTCCTTCCAGATACTCCCCTGACCCACCCAACTTTAAGTTCTTTCTCAACAAACAAACAAACAAAAAACCAATATAACAACCCCAAAAAACAAAAACACAAAAAAAACCACATCCAAAAAGAAAAAGAAACAAACAAAAACCTAACAACAATAATAAAACACCAAACTGTAACCAAATCAAATAAAAGCACACAAAAAAAATTGTGGAGTCCATTAGATGTTGATCAACTACTCCTGAACTCCAGGCCTGTCCTGGAATGGTTGATATGCCCAGTGTTACTCTGTTGGAAAAAGCTGAGTTTCTCTCTCTAGCAGGTATAAAGGACAGTTCAGTTGATAACATCCATCCTAGTGGCTATGCATTCATTCATTCATTCATTCATTCATTTAATATATATATATACACATATATATGATAATTAAATATAATAAGATAAAACAAAAACCATCACATTGAAGTTTGACAAGACAAACCAACAGAAGATAAAGAGTCCAAGAAAAGGCACATGAAACAGAGACCCACTCTTTGCACACTCAGAATTCCCTAAGAACACTAAACTGGAAGCCATAGTACATATGCAGAGGACCTGTCTGGTGCAGACCTGTGCAGGCCCTGTGTGTGGTGCCTCAGTCCCTGTGACTTCATATGAATATCTCTTAATGTCCATCTTTCAAATGTACATGCTACATGCATGAAGTTACCATGGATCAGCCAAGCACAGACTGAAGGAGAGGGTGAAGCTCACAAATTAAAACAAATGTGAAAAGTTAAGATTGAAATGGAAAGCCATGTGTAATAGTTCTGCCTTGCAAAGGTGAAGATGAATATGAAATCTGATAAAAACCCAAATGGGTGTATAGTCAGTGTGGTTCCCTGATTTTCTCCATGGGGGTAGGTACTGATTTTGTATTTTAAACACAACTTACAGGTACCATCAACTGACATTTTATCATCTCTACACTAGCTACATAGAGACACAAATATGAAAGCTTAAGTAACGAACTAGGGAAGCAGTAGGGGCAGCTACAGAGGGATAGGTACACTTGGCAACCACAGGAGTTCCTTTCTCAGACTCTGCATGGATCAAGATGGGATGCTTGACTTCACTTCAGAAAAGAACATCAGGACAAGTCAGTATGAAGCAGAACTGGAATTTATTAGTAAGACATATTAACAAATAGTTTAACATAGGCACTAATAGAAGAGAATGTCCCTTAAGAAAAGGATAAGACATATACTTACATATTGGTGTGGCCTTCTTCAGAAAGAATAATGCTTAAACATCTTAGTGGGAACCATGTACATGATTTTGGTGGCTCCCAAGTTACACCTCAAAAAGTTACTACAGACTTGTTTTTCCTTTTTAATTTTTCTTTTTATTTCTTTCTATTTTTTTTTTGTCCTTGTTGTTAAATGGGTTTTTAGAGTGGCTTCAGGCGTGACATAGACAAGATTGAACTCTTAGATAGCATAAAACCATGGGTCACAAGTGTTACTCAAGGGGGTTAAAATATGATTTTTCCTGTAATGAGGTTTCATGTAAAATTTTTATAAAATAGTAGGTTCACATCTGGGAAAGGCCACATATGGCTAAGCTCTTAGGCATGATTCATTGTTATTTTAACATTGTTATTTGCAGTTTCTCTGTATTAAAGGAATATTGTCACTGTATAGGCAACCTTCGTAGAAATGTAAATTGTGTTGAAATTCCTGCTTCTTGGGTGGAAAGAATCTGTAGATAGACTCTGGAGTTGGGCTCCTCTCCCTTCACATGGCCCTTTAGTTCTTCCTATTTTTCCTTCCTGCCTCAGAAATGATCCTAAACCCTGCTGTTACACTCAGTGAATATCAGACTAGCATTAGCATGCTATACCAGCAGTCTTTCCTAAAAAACTTGCTATGCAGTATATTTTAGCATATCTGAAGAAGGGTATATTACAACATGCTAATGATAAGAAATGTATGTGCGTTGGGGTTTGATTATGTGGTTTTGATACCTGTAAGACAAGAAATTTGATATAAGAAAGCAGTGGGTATGCATGAAACTGAAACGACTATGGTAAGGTTTGATGTTTGATTGCTACTTAAATATTTAGTCCTACTATTCCTATATGGAAAAGTAGAATTTTGAGATCTGTGTTGTAGCATTGTGGTGTAAATTAAAACACAATGTAGGAAAAACATCTTGTCACATAGCTAATATGTAGAAAATCCTAAATAATTAAGTAGAGTGGATTGTACTCTATTATTTCCTGATAGAGGCTAAACTTACAGAAATAAGTGCATAAATGTTGAAGCTAAAATCCCTATTTTTATTCTTCAGTGTCTAAATTGTGATTTTCTTCTCCTAATGTATCCTAAAATGGAACTGAGCCAGATTTTTCCTCTAAAATAAATTCCATGCTTGGTTAAAATTCAGTTCTATCTTTAAATAAAATCTCGTATTCATGAAGGTGCAAAAGCTTCCTATGAGTGAACTGTGTGTTTTCAGCACAAGAGAGACAAAAACACCATAAATCAAACAATGGGCAAATAGGCAGAAGAATCCCTAGGTCCTATAAGGAATAAAGAATGGATGGGGCATGGAACATGTTAGAAGTACACTAGCAAAAGCAAAATTTTCTCAAGAGTTCTGAGGGACAGTTGATATTTGGAATAGATTGCAGGTGAGCAAAATAAAAATGGTCACATCTGGAGGAATCTGTAAAGGCTAACACAGCTTTGGGTAAATGACTAGATTAATTCTGAGAAAACAAATTAATTCATGATTTTCAATAGGTTATGAATCTTGAGAAATAATTAATAATTTACGTAAAAGGAATTCATTTAATGAATATATTTATATTTCAATAAATAGTCAGGATGGCAGTAGTCCTATGTTTAAATCAATAATATACCTCAACTCTCTTTAGCATGATAAATAAGGACATTCATTTTTAAATCTCTGTAGTGGCTTGCCCCTAATCCATATCCTACTTGGTAGTTAGACTAATGAAAAACAACTGGCCAAATACAGTGTGTCAGAGCTGCCAGTTACTGCAGCTACCCATCATTGCATAACAAAACAATACCTTAAAGGTTCTGGCATACAACAATAATTCTTTTATTTTGCTCAAGGGTTTTCTGAACCAGTTTCTGCATACAGGGCTGGAGATGTCACATTCTACATTTGAAATTTGAGATGGGAGTACTCAAAAGCTGAAGATTCAGTGATGGTGGGAGACATGTTTACCAGTAGTCACAGGACAATTCCCTATGATGCTCTGCTCCTTCATAGGTTAGTAACTCATATATGTGAGGCTAAGTGTGAATCACATTCTATGACTTTAACACAGAAATCACAAAATATTGCTTAAACAGTATTGCAGGCCAATGCAAATTCAAGATGGTGGGCATAGAACCTGCTATGATTGGCAATATTGCATACCATATTAAGAAGCGCATGAGGCCATTTGTTAAAATATATTTTGTTAAACAGGATGCTGGATACTATGAATTTTGCTGAGGTGTGTTGTAGAAATTACTTTAAATAGATTAGTATATGTAGTTTTCAATTGTCTATTCTCTTTCATTATTTAATGTAGTGGGGGTTTAGTAGAAATGGACCATTTTTTTAATTCATGTATTTTTTATACCAACCACAGTTTTTCCTCCCTCTTCTCCTCTCAGCCTCCCTTCTGCCCCCACTCTCTCCTCCTCTCTTTCTGTTCAGAAAATGGCTGTCCTCCCATGAATATGCAAAACTTGGCATATCAAGTTGCAGTAACACTGAGTTCCTTCCCTTGTATTAAGGCTGACAAGGCAACCCAATATTAGGAATAGGGTCCCAAAAGCCAGCAAAAGAGGCATGACAATCTCTGCTCCCACTGTTAGGAGTCCTACAAGAAGACCAAACTACACAGCTGTAACATATATGCAAAGAGCCTAGGTCAGTTCCATGCAGACTCCCTGGTTATTGGTTCAATCTCTATGAGCCCAGGTTAATTGATTCTATGGGTTTTCTTGTGGTGTCCTTGACCCTCTAGCTCCTACAATTCTTCCTCCCCTTCTTCCCCAGGATTCCCCAAGCTCCACCTAATGTTTGACTGTGGGTCTCTGCATCTGTTTTCATCAGTTGCTGGATGAAGCCTCTCTGAGGACAATTGGGCTAGTCAAAAATCTATGAGTATAGCAGAATACTGTTAGGCATCATTAAATTGACATTTTTTTTCTTCAGTCATGTTTGATTCTATCCTAGGTCTCTGGGCCATCAGCCTGTGTCCTGATACTCCAGGCAGTGTCAGGAGTAGGCTCACTCTCCTGTAATGGCTCTGACGCTGGATCAGTCACTGGTCAGACACCCCCATAATCTCTGAGTCACCATTACCTCAACACGTTTCACAGGCAGGACAAACTGTAGGTCAATGGTTCTGTGGCTGGGTTGTTGTCCTAATCCTTCCACTAGAAGTTTTGCCTGGTCACAGATGGCCAGTTCAGGATATGTGTACCCTCTATTGCTAGGAGTCTTAGCTGGGAAGAAATGGATCATCTTTTTTATTTCATTGTTTTAATTAAAATATAGTTCCATCATTCCCCCATTCCCTTTCTTTTCCTAGCTCCAAGCCCTCCTTTGCATCCCGACTTGCTCCCTCCCACATTAATGACCTCTTTTTCTTTAATTGTTATTCTTATTCTTGCAAACACACACATACATAAATGCAACTTGTCAGTCTGTTTAATGTTATTTGTATGTTTATGATTTCAGGGTTGGCCAGTTGGTATTAGTTAACCAATTAGAAGCCTCATCCTTGAGGAAGAACATTTCTCCTACTCTCAGCATTCCTTAGGTTCCTATAGTTCTTTGCCTTGGAGTGAAGCCCCATAGGATTTCCTACTTGCATGTTAACATGTACTTTGATATCACACTTGTTTAAGTTTTGTTTAGGCAGCCATATTGTTGAAATATCATAGTTGAACTTTAACTGTCATTTCTTTGAGGAATTATCTCACTGTAGACTTCCTGGTCGTCTGGTTCCTATAGTCTTTCTGCCCATTTTCCTTGATGTTGCTTGATCCTTAGTTTCAAGAGTTATGTTGTAGATGTTTCATTGATGCTGGGTACCCACAATCAGTTGTTCTCTGCAATTAGACCTGTTTAGGTTTTCTATAGCAGTCTCCATCTGTTGCAAAGAGGGTTTATTTGAAGAGTGATCAGAGATACACTTATTTCTAAAGTGCTTTGTTTATTATATTGTGATTATCTTGCTTACTGTTCAGTAAGATAAATCTTATTTATACGAGTAGACATATGACTGAGGAATGATCCCAGTCTCTTACACATGTCAAGCATTCTGTTATGGAACTGTGACATTGTCTGTTCTTTTACTTTATATTATTAGACAGACTGTCACCAAGTTGCCACAGCTAGCTTTGAATTCATTCACTCTGTAGTCCAAAGAGACACTGAACTTTCAAACTACCTCAGTCTCTTAAGAAGCTAGCAATACAGGTCTGTGCCTCCATGCCTAAGTAAGATAAACTCTTGGAATATGTATTTTTTCTTTTTATTTATTCTTCTCTCGTACAATAAATCCTGACTGCAGCATCTTCTTTCTCTTCTCCTCTCAGCCCTACCTCCACCTTCCTTTTCCTCTAGATCCACTGCTCCTCTGTTTCCCTTCAGAAAAAGAGATGGAATATGAATTTTAATAGAAAGATTTAAGCAATGAATTTTGACATATCTTCCTGACTCTACTTATGAGTTACTAGCATGTCCTTATTCTGCCATTTTTGTATAATTTTTCATATTAGAATTTTATAAGGTGACCATTATTTCTATGTATTTAAAAATTAAAATGTTATGAGAAATATTTTATAGGATATGGTGATTTCAATTAGATTTTTTTAATTCAAAGAGGTTTCCTCATTGCCCTGTATCAATCAAGATTACCTACTTGTGGTGATATTTTATTTGTGCTCTAATAAATAAAGCTTGCCTAGAGATCAGAGGAAAAAGCCAGCCACTATATTAAACATAGAGACCAGGCAGAGGTAGCACATGCCTTCAATTCTAGCATTCAGGAGGCAGAGATTCATCTGGATATCTGTAAGTTCAAGGCCATACTGGGAACAGAGCAAGGCATGGTGGCACATGCCTTTAATCCCAGCACTAGTTAACTATAGAGGTCTGGAGGTCTATAGAGACAGGCAGCAAGTGATAGAGCTGGGCAGAGAGAGAAAGTAAGATGGCAGGGCACAGAAAGGTTTATAGGCATGAGTGTACAAGAAGCAGCTCTTTAGGGCTGAGAATTTCCTAGAGGTAAGAACTTGTGGCTGGCTCATTCTATTTCTTTGATCTCTCTCAGCTTTAACCCCAATATCTGGCTCCAGATTTTCTATTAATAAGAACTTTTTAGGTTTGTATTATACCTATTCATTTGTGAGAAAATGCAGGTAGTATCAAAATAATTTAAGGACACACTGGCTTTCTAACCCAAGTTTTGCTCAAAATCCAAGTATAATTTAACATCCTCAGGGAGCACACACATCTTGTTGTAGCTGGAGAATTTTTCTCCAGCTCCAGCCACCACGTAATTCTCAAGCAACATCTTGTAAATGAGGAAAGGTCTTCGCAGTAAGGCTAATAGATTAACATGTGTTCTAATAGATTAACATGATAATTTAGCATCAGAGGCAAAATTAAGACTAGGATCTTCTGATTTCTCTTTCAAGTCAGCCAGACTGTCAACATCTGTACCATATTATATGATATGTGACCTTGAAATTTCAGCTACCCTTGAAGAAATCTTTTCTAATTCTCTTTTTTTTTTGCCACCTTGATCGTATTTTTTTCCTCAATCTGATAAAATTATAGCAGGAAGGTTACATATGCATATATGCGTAAACTAACATTGGATATTCAATAACCTGATAGTCAATAGAATATTGTTTTAACATGCAATTAAGATTTCACTTAACCCAAATTAGACTTTAGTAAAAAAAATTAGGTTTTAAAATAAAGTATTATTGAGTTTCAGGTTAATGGAAGTCAGTTATATTTGATATGTGTTCATAATATATAGTGAAGAGCTTCATAAGTTTTTACTCAACTTTTTGGGATCTGTTGCAAATCATTGGTATCACTTGTCAGCTTTTCCTTTCTTCTATAATTTTATTAATTTGTATCTTTTTTGTTAGCTTGGCTGAATATTTGTGAATGTCATTTAGCATTTCGAAGAACCAACTCTTTGTTTCACTAATACTTTGTGGATTTGTTTTGTGCATTTTATTAATTTCATCCATGATCTTTAGCTTTGTCTACTTTTTCGGTTACTTTTAGTAAAATTACAAGAATTTGATTACTACAAACTATGGGAAAGCACAATGGCAATGTGTCTACTAGGAGGATGATTAGAAGTACATTCATCACTGCTTGATAATGACAAATACAGACTACATTTTAAAAGAATAAAATGGAGGGGAAAGTGGAATTTAGTTTATGGGAATCACCATGCATAGTGAAAATGTACCCAATTTGACTTAAATATACATCAAACATACAGTATTTTACCAGAATAAAATCTGTGAATAAGCTGTGTGGTGGAGACACATGCCTTTAGTTCCAGAACTTGGCAAGCAGAAGCAGGAGGATCTCGATCTCTGAATCTCTGTGAGTTCAAGGCCAGCCTGGTCTATAGGATGAGTTCCAAGACAGCCAGGACAATTACACAGAGAAACCTTGTCTTGAAAAACAAAACAAAACAAAACAAAAATCTGTGAATAGGAACAGAATAAATGGCCCACTGAGCTTGAATTTATCAGGAGAGATGTCAATATCCATAGGATTCTATATGGATCTGGGGAGAGGGCAACCATTTCAGGTCGAAAAAGTTATTATGGCTCTGGAAGGGAGCAGAGCTGCCTGGAGCCTGACTTATGTTACAACGCTATAAACTGCTTTCCTCCTTATTCTTCACTGGCCTCTGGGAAACAGCTGGATAAGAGGGGTGCCGCCGTCAGTGTACATGAGTCCAGTGCTGAAGATGACAGCTGGGGTCAAACTAATTAAATGGGCTTGAGAGAGTCAGAACCACATGCACGGCTATGTGAAGTGTTTAAATTTAGGGTGTATTATTTCAGAAGAAGAAAACCAATAGTCTTTGAGTCACAAAATAAATACAACATTTGGTTGGTAGGAGTACATAGAATGAAGTGAAATCTTCTCAAGACAAATAAAGAAAATTAAAAATACCTGACTGAAATGATTGCTGAAGGCGACATTAAAATCAAAATAAGTATATTTATGTAGGGTTGTTACATGCAAAATACTGGCTATCTGTGGAAAGGCAGAAGATGACCCTTCATAAAAACTTAAATGCCAATTTCTAACATTTTCAGTTAGCTCATTTCATTCTTTCTTGCTCTTAACATATTTAGATAGATATGCTGACATTATGCATATATTGCAAACTTGAGTGGATATGAGAATATTATGTAGATTCTCTCCACAGGGCATTTAAAGAAAAAAATCTACAACCATCTAACTCAAAGAAGAATGTGTCTTAAAACCTGATATACACAGCAAATCCAAGATGCATGGTATCCAGATCTCTGCAGTCATCAAGAAATCACAAACCAGTTATTTGTAGAAATCATTTTTCTAGCATATGTCAAGGATGCTTGTACTTGGTAACAGCATCTGTGTGTGGATTTTTCAATATGAGTCAATACAAATGGTATTAAGAGAAAATGATATTAAAATTATCCTTTTACATCTTTTAAGGAAAATTCTATCACTTAGCAACCCTGGTGTCTTCAGGGTGTTTGTTACAGTCAATGAAGATTCTCAGGGCTATTTTAAGAAAATTCTAGAGACCAAGTGTGTGAAGGCCATGATACTGTCAAGTCTTCACATCCTTCGAGTTTTACTCCTTTTAGAGTAGAGAGATAGACTTGGTATATCAGGGTAAAATTTATTCTCATATTAGGTTGTGATTGTTCTAGAACTAATAGCTATTTGTATCAATAATAAAAACCATGACTTGTATTATATGTAAAGGTAACACATAAAGTAAGCATCAGGTAAGTAAGAAAGCATAGTGACTAAAACATTATAATTGGTCCTTTAGAAGAAAACTGGAAACGGGAAAAAGTAAGTTGTGAATTGGTGGAGTCAGCTAAGCCTGTATGGATGATCTCAGGAGGATTCTAAACACTTTCCCAGCCTGACTACTGTGTCTATTGGTGTTTGTAAAAAGCAATTAATGAACTCCTAGAAGTTGTATAAAGCATCTTAAAAATTAATAACACTATTTTTAAAAAATTCTGTGACTTCTGTATTTCAAGTCATAATGAAAGTGACAAATGTGATAAGTTACAGTATATTGTATTAACTAGATACTAAGCAGAGGTCTATAGGACACTACAGCAATGTAAAATCAAAATATCAGTCAAAACCAAAGAATGTCCCACATGCTCCATGTCTTGCAACATCAAATATTAAGCTAATATTGAATTATTTAAAGCAAAATGATCATCTACAATTATTTTGTACAAATTATTGCTATTTTGAATAAATAGTAGCATTGTATGTATATCAAAGAATTGCTTTAAGCCATATTCTCATGTTATTTACTATTAATATTGTTTGATTTGTATCCCTGTTTTCTAACCCATATACTCAAGGTCATATAAAAATTTCTTGGGTAAAAAGGTTATGAATGGAAAATAGATTAAGAAGCTAGGATCTGTTAGGATACATCGATTAGAATGAGGGAAAAAGCAGCAAGACTGAAGTTTCTGAGGAATCTTGAATGTTCCCTGATTGGAATTTGAATGGATACTACATCTGAAATTGTGTTTTTTTATAATCTGTATATATTTAAGGAAGAAATGAGTACATACTTGGTATTGTTCAGAATAGGGATATTGGTGTATGAAATGTTTTGTGGCATAGGTTGTATACTAAAGAAAAATCTTAAAAACAAATAGTTGGCTAAGAATAGAAGGGAATGTAAATCTATCTGTTCAACAATATTTACTGAGGGACTCTTTATGTCTGCCATTATTGAGGTCCTAGAAACATACATGAAAGGATTCAATGTGTATTCTCGGTGGAGCAGACTGGCCTCAAACTCACAGAGATTTGCCTGCCTCTGCCCCCTGAGTGCTGGGAATAAAATCATGTACCACCACCATCTGTCAGTGTGCATTCTCAGTTTGATCAGCCTACTCAAATCACAGATAAGTCCAACTTTAGATGCTGTGGATCAGAGGGCAGAAGTTTTGAAGAATAACCATAATGTACAGAAATTTAACACTGGTAGCTAATATAAAACTGCAAATAACAACATATACCAGACATGATAGATAGATAACCTTTAATCATGAAGGGGAGTTGGTATTGTTTAGGGAAGACCTACAGAAATAAGCAAGATATAATAGGGCCACCTTGAAAGTAGACAGAGACAAGAGTTGGAAATCCTAAAGTCTAAGAAACTCTAAAACCAAAGAGTATATAGAGGAAGAATGAAGCCATTGAAAGACAACAGACCTCACACTGAATGTTTTTCTCTGAGACGATGCTGAGTGGTTCAATGATGAAACAAGAAAATACAGAGCTTCTTAAATATATTTATAAATTATGAAGGCAAAAAAGATCTTAGCAGGTGATAAGTCAGGTGTTTTGTGTTCCATACATAGTCATTTTTGCAGGGAGGAATGCAAGATTTAATGGAACCTGAGGTGGAAGTCTGTGTCTTGGAAATTCACAGTTTCCAGACTACCTGATGATTTCAAGCATCAGGCTATAGTGCTTGTATTTAGATATAGAAACAATATATATATTTCCAGATAGACAAAGTACAAGATATACACAGGATGTACAAAAATCTGAGCTATAGATAGAAAGAGAAGAAACTAAAGAATAATGATTATAGTAGATTTTTGTGACAGAGGCATAATATTTGTGAGAAATTGGTATGTTTTAAAATTAGTCTTATTATCAAGAGATTGGAAAAATGCTTCAACACTTAATGCTGAGTGCAATATATGATAAAACTCAATGGAATGGTATAAATGATTTATAATGTAATTGTCATGCAAAAGTGAAGTCGTATGCTTTTGAAAGTTAAGTCATAGATTATTCTGCCATGGACAAGAAATTTCACATATCATTGCTCTCACCTTTTAAATACGGCAGTAAATGTAAGGATCTTTACAGCTTGACAAATGACCTCTGATTTCTGGAATAAAAGGCCACCTTACAAGCCTGTGCTAACTGAGCATATATTTAAGGGTGCTACTGAATTTTCATTGTAATTAGTCATGAAACTATGTATCTAAATGAAATTTTTCTAAATGTATGTACTTGAGGATGCCCCTTAGGTTTCCTTGTGGTTTGTCGTAGATCTTGAGTGTTAGCTATCCATCCCCATATTTCCATCTTTACCCTCTGAATTTCCATTCCCCACAACACTTTACACCTCACTCTTTCTTTTCCATCATTCCCCTTCTATCTTCATACCACCAAGGTTCTGTCCCTGCTTCCCAACCACCTCCACGGTCCCTTGCTAAGTTCTTGATTGCTAAGCCTGTTCCAAGGCAGACACCCACACATAAAGATTCTAAGCTAGCATCCATGCATGAGAGAGAGAACCTGTGGCGCTTCTCTTCCAGGGTCTGGGTTTCATCATTCAGAAATATTGTTTCTATCTTCACACACTTACCTCTGATTTTTGTAAGTTCATTTTCCTTTCCAGCTACAAATATACTTTTCAATGACAAAGTGCCAGAAATCTGAAGGATTTCTCCTGGTTTATCAGTACATTACAAAGCAGCTAACTGACCCAAGTCCTGGTAAAATGATATGAGCAGTATTGTCTAGATCAACAGTCTATAGCTATATAAATGTGTGTATGTATGCAACTTACACATATACACATTAAATTAAAATTTAGGATGAACATATGAGAGAAAACACACAGTGTTAACTTTTATCAGTCTTATTTTGCTCAACATAAAGATTTATATACCACTTATTTTCTTGAAAGTGTTCTGTTTTCATTATTTGTGGCCTAATAAAATTTCATTTTATATATATATATATATATATATATATATATATATTATTTTCTATATTAATTCATCTGTTGACAGACTCTAGACCAGTTCAATTCTTTATCTGTGTGAGTAGTGCAGCAATAATATGGTGTAAGTGTCTATAGTAGGACTTAGCATGTCTGTGTAAATCCAGGAGTAATACAGCTAGTTCTAATTTTAATTTTTTTTGAGCAAACACATACTGATTTTTGTAGCAATGGGATTGGTTTCACTGGCAGTAAATTGGGGTTACTCCTTCACCACATGTTTAAGCATTTGTTGTGACAAAACTGTGTATTTTCTAATGTCTTAGTGTCCACTCTGGCAGTGCACACTCTTTATTATGGTGAGGTTTTGCCTCTTGCATACATTATACCAAATCTCATACCTGCCATGAATGACATTAAAATTATTTTGGTAGTTTCTTTATTGAGGCCTTGAATTAATATACTAAATGTTATATTAGTGGTTTATACTGTATACATATATGCGAAATATATATGTCCTATGTATAATAAATCTTGGAAGGGAGAGTGGGGACGGAGCATATGTGCAGGGGAAGAAATAACCCAAAAGGAGAAGGTCCAGAGACAGGGAGGAGAGTGAAGCTGAGCAAAATGTGTGCAAACGACTTAGTGAGACTGATTGTTTTTATTGTAACTTTACAAAATGTTTAAAACTAGAAAGCATGTAATCATAGCTTTTGATACAAATCTCTACTCAGTTTGCTTTTTAAGTTTTTAATTAATAGTTTTGTTCTTTGGCAGCTTCACACATGTATGTAATGCATTCTGATTATTTCCTCCCCTTGCCTCCTTTCACCCCTCGCTCTCCTCCATCTTGCTCCCCTAACTCTTTCCAAAATTTATGATTTCCCATCTGTTTTGTGACCCACTGAGTTCAGCCACTTGTGTCTGGTGACCACGGGTTTAGAAGTGGCCATTGGAACCTATAGGCTCACCATAACTGGAGACTAACTGAAGACAATGAACTCTTCTCACAGAATCAGCCAGCAGCCAGTAGTTTCATCAAGGCCTAAAGTACCTTTCCCTCATCCATGGCTGGCTCTTAGTAGGACGAGTCGGATGCCACCCCCTCAGTGATTCCAGTTGTTGTGAGTTCAGGGTCACAGTGTGGTGGTGTGCCCACAAGATGGCATTCCATATTCTGTTTTCCTATCTTCTGTCTCCTATTTTTTTTCTATACTTTCTTCTGTGGTGTTTTTTTTTTTTTTTTTTTTTTTTTTTTTTTTTTTTTTAGCTTTAGAAGTCATGGTTTAAATGTCTTGGTTAGAGTTAAGCCCCCAGCATCACCTATTTCTATCACCTTGGATAGCCATGTGTCTCTGCATTAGCTGCCATTTATCACAGTAGCATCTGTCTGTCGGGTATAAGCAAATATTTAGAAGGCAGTCTGATCTTATGCCCATTCAGATAAGCAATGGTAGTAGGTTCCCTGCAGGACCTAGTATTTCCCCAGCAAAGGAAATGTCAGTAGAGACTCTTCTGGGCTTTGAACTTGCATGTGTTCACTATAGAATTAGCAGAACTTAGGAGCTTGTTGTGTGACAAAATTTTTCCTGGAAAAATAGAACACACATATCTACTCACCATAGATAGGGAAACCACAAACCAAAGTATGGCTACCACCAAAGTCCTATTTGGTTAACAAATGAGTTTTATTGCTGAGTGTCCTTTCCCAGTGACTCTGGTCTAAACCTCTTCCAGGCGGCTTGGCTGGTTTCTGTGTTTTCCAGGAAGCTCTCTCAGAGTCTCCTTTGCAGCTTTTCTCCTCTGACAGTCTTCTTGACAGCTCAACTATCTCTCATCTGAGAGGGTCTCAGATTTGATGCTTACTCTGAAAGGGAAGAGTCTAGTGAATCTGGTCAGTTCTGAGGACTTCCTGAAGCAAATTTGAGTTATTTACCTTCTTATTTAAGGGGCACTCCTGCAGGATGGGAAGTTTCAGTCTCAGAGGAATCTGTTAACCCAACAAAGCTGCTGTAAAATTGTCAAGAAAAAAATATAAGAGGAGATGGATATACATATTAAATTATTTATTATAAATAATTTATTATTTATTTAGGGCAAGTATATTTCTATGTTATGCCAAATATTTTCTGAGGTAAAGACCCTCCTGGAATGATATCATATACCTGAATTAATAGTGTCAATAGAGAGGACAGGATTCAGGAGAAGATAGTAAAACTTATACTACCTTTAACCAGAGACAAATTTGAAATGATCTTAACAAAAATAATATTCAGTTGAAAATAGAAAATTTCTGTTTGGGAGATTAAAACAAGAATTAACATTGGGATTTATCATAACTCAAAGAGAAATGGATAGAAAAAGTAATTCTGCAGAATTTTAGGTCTCAGATACAAGATGTGTGTGTGTGTGTGTGTGAAGGATTTAGGAAGTGTCCACCTGTGAACATAAATACAGAAACACTTATGGTAGAGCTTTAACAAACCCTGACTATTAAAGAAAACTTGGCAAAGTCACTTTTTAAAACATATTCATATAATCTGAACTACACAAACAGTCTTAGAAAGGCGGGAATAAAATATCAGCTAGCAAGATAGACTAGTGGGTAAAGGGATCTCTTGTCAACCCTGTCTCCTGACTCCAGTCTCCAGGATCCACCTGGTAGAAGGAGAGAATCAACTCTAGTACATTGTCCTCTGGCTCTCTCTTACCTTCTGTGGCCTATGTGCAAACACACACACACACAGACACACAGATACACACACACACACACACACACACACACACACACACACTTTACATTTATATATAATAAAGTACATTAAGTATCATTAAATGACATGTCCAATTGTTGAGCAAATGAAACAATACTAAGGCACTGACCTTTGCTTAATTCTAGAAATGGGTTTCATGGACTTCTCTCACCCTGTCTGTGACTCAGCCACAACTGCTGTACTTTTCCACCTCTATGATGTATGCTTCTTCTCACCTTATATAAACTGCCATCCCAGTTGGACTCCCATTCAGAGGCAGCCATTCTGTGTCTTGACTTAATAAATCTCTCAAGTGAGACCTTGTTGTGTGTTGTGACTCTGTGGTAACTCTCATGCTCCCAAAATGCCTGGATACCCTTTCACCAATTGTATTAGATACAATAAAAGACAAGATATAATTTCATATATGAAGTAGAAACATATTACATTCCCACATATTTCAATTTTGGAAAATAAGTAAATAAGACCTAACATTTGAGACCATGATTTATGAGGCTTGTTTTTCTTTGCATCAACTCTCATTGCAAACAACATAATTCATGAGGAAGACAGTGATAAACCTGGCATAGACATCTGTATCCCAGGTTCTCCAATCACTTGTTAGTGAGAAGCAAGTAAAGAAGACCAAAAACTAGATTTCAACACAGTAAAGCATATTACAATGTCAGTGTTCTTTCATCCTGTGGCACTAGTACACAATGTCTCAGCTGTCCAATGCCAGAATAATCTTCTCACTTCATTCCAGCCTGAATTCAAATTAGTATGATGAGCTCTCATCCATCTCTTACTTCCCAGAGTCTATGAGATAGAAAGCATCTACTCTAAAAATATAAAACTTCCTGCAAATGCAATTTTACATTAGAATTTTGAAAATGGATGTAGAACTCAAAGAATATTCCAATAGCTGCACAAATAGTATATCCTCTAATGGGAAATCATTTTAAAATACTTTTCCTACTGTTGCAGGATATTCGATTGCTTTGTGAAACCTAAGAAAGTGTTAATAAAATCAACCTTCGGGCAGGAGATGGAGCCAGCATCTAGTTGACAGAATTAGCCATAGGGAGTACTGAGGAGCCAGAAAGACAGATAGAGAGATGCACAGGAAAGAGTAAGGAGGAACTTGGAGTTTGGCAGTCTTTTTTTGGTTTTGGTGGGGGAGGGGCTGGAGAGATTGCTCTCTTGCAGGTTCTCTGGCCAAAAAGGAAGGTCAACTGGTTGTTTCTTAGCCTCTCTGAGCTACCGGGTTTTTACCCCAGCATCTGTCTCCAGAGTCATTATTTGTAAATAGAATGGTAGAAACTTAGTTAAAAACTATACTTGGCAGCAGCAGCAGAGCAGGTGCCTGTGGGATCAAAAATCTGGCCAAGCTGTGGCCTGAACAGTCTGGTGCTTACTGTGGAGCCAGGGTCACAAATTGTAGTTAAAATATCAGTAGATTCAGGTGCAGTCACTAAGCCAGTAGAAAACAACACCTACTAACACCATCATGGCATTGTACAGTACTCTTATCTGATAGCATGTAGGTATCTTCTATACAGTCTTAACAGAAATTAATAAAATACTTTGACACAATAAAAGTGCTCAATTGACCAAAATGCCCCCGGTCACAGCGTAACACATGCCCTGTGTGAACTAGAGGACTAACAAGTGAATTGAATTGAGAGAAAGTGAAATATAAACTAGTTTAAGTTTTATAATTGCTTATGAAACAGGAGTTCCTAGCTAAAGGAAGTTTTTTATGATCCTAAAATATTCTGACAGAAATTACAAAATGCAGTGATAATGAAATCAAACTGTCTTTAACTCCTTAATCTCTCTTTAAAAAATAATTTCTGCATGTCTTTGAGAGAACTTGAAATCCGACACCATAAAAAAGAAAGAGGACTGTAATATTACAGTCCCTTCCTACCCCTGGTCATTTTGTAATTTCATATGACAATTGGATTTGCTCCCAAAATATGATTATTTATGCTACAAAATCCTGTTAACAACCAAAATCTCTGTTATCATATAAATAGCATGCAACCTGTCAGATTTTATCCATCTGGCTTCCCGGTACTTACAAGCATCAATTTCAGAATCAAGGCACAAGAAAACTCTCTACCTAATCTCTTGATATCCAGATCAACCAAGGTTAAACATACATCTATGTTTAAAATTCAAATATATCTCTCCTTAATCTGTCATCTTCCTCAAGAACAAAACAACACACATATGAGTTAGATCAATAGATATAGATAATAGATATATAGACAGATAGACAAATAGATGATAGGTAGGTAGGTAGGTAGGTAGATAGATAGATAGATAGATAGATAGATAGATAGATAGATAGATAGATAGATGGATGGATAGATAATGATAGATAGAAATAGGGTGGGATGGAGTGAGTTTAGTTATTTTAGGTGCATTTCTGTAGTGAGCTTTTAAGTTTAAAGATATTTTCTCTTCTTTTCTAAATGCCAAGAGCTTATAAAATTTCACCTGTGGCTTGAAATTGTGTTACTGGAATTTTATTTACATTACTGTTTCTATTTTTGTTCATTTTAGTCAGAAGCATGCAGGGTAAACTATGTCCTGTGTTCTAAATTTCTGTAGAATTTAATCTGAGATACTCCAATGTGAATTCATGAATGCAATATAACTTTTGAAGATGCAAAACAGTCTAAAGAATTTCCACAGGAAAGCTCCAATCAGATTCTCTTTGTGTCACATCTGGTATTAATGAATATCAGGAAACCTTTGATGACATAACTGAACTAGAAACTAACCTGTCAGACACAATCCAGATAGATCTTATTCCTTCCCACCAAGCAACTTCCATGCTAGTAGTATCTTGCTTTGTTTGCTTGTCCGGTGTTTTGATCTGATGTCAAAGGTAGAGACTACACTAGATTAGGGATGATGACTCAGTGTATTTTAGCAAACACACACACACACACACACACACACACACACACACACACACACACACACTGAAATAGGTTCTTTCAATGATATTTCTACAGAAACACTCATCTCCTCTATCAGAGGGATGATTTATTCATTGTATCCAGAATAACCACTTAATTTGTACCTGTTATATATTAAATACACAAAATCAAAGAAGTATGAAATCAGAATAAGGACCTCTCAGGACCAGGATGCAGCAGAATGCTGGAGTTCTTTGTTTAGATAGGAAGAATTCTGCTAACGGTGGATACTTAATACTGAAGAAATGGTCACTTCATTAATTTTAGTGACAAATACTGAAAAGTATACAATATGGCTACTTACATAATTTTGATACATCAGTGTATCTCAGTATAGCACTCAAAGGGACAATATATAAATATCAAAGTCAGAATCACATTTTTTTCTAAAGAAGTGACCTCTCTCTCTTCCCATATATATGCATATGTGTGTGTATCATATGATATGAAATTTCAATATTTATTTGAAAAATTGTAATCAATATAAATGAAGTAGATAACCTCAAGGTACAGTTAAAATATCTGTAATGATATGTTTGTTGCTCAAAGAAATCTGTTGGAAATCAGTTTCCATGGAGCACAACATCATTCTGATTTTATGATTGGCATTATATACTTTAGATTTTTATATGGACAAGATAACACATTACCAATAACAGAAAAGACAAGAAAATTAAATGAAATAAGGCTGCTAATGCTCCAAATTACAAGTTATGAAAATTTGTACTTAAATTTTAAATCGTCTTTACTTCTGAGCTGGATGTATGTTTTATGAGAGTTACCTTATAAAGTTGATTTCAGCTGTTTAAAGCTAAGGTGAAATCTGGGGTTTTGTCATTGAAACATCTGAATATCCACTGGGGTTAAAATGTACCTGATCTTATTATTTTAGCCAAATGTTTGTATTCAGTGCACATTATGGGTTACCATAAGGTATTACTTCTAGAAAAAAGAAACATTCAATTTCTCTTTCATCTTTTCATTAAAACACAGGCTTCCAAATGCCTAAAATATTTAATTAAAAAAGAAATTTCTTCAAGGACAAAAACAGTGCCATTCTGTTACATTTTGACTTGTAAAAATAAACTTGCCATATTTTTGTCTCTTTAAAAAGAATGGAATAATCATTGTGCATTCTGAATTAAGTGTGTAGATACTTACTGCATAGCAGATTATATAATCAAATATGAATTGTTAACTGAAGGTTGATTTTCCCTACTATTTGCCAACATTCGCCATTGGCCATTTCCTCTTTGTTATGTAATTATATTCTGAACACTAATTTGCCATTGCGCAACATGAATCTTAAAGGATCTTATAATAAAAAACCTAGAGCCAGATATTGGGGTGAAAGCTGAAAGATCAGAGAAGCAGAACAGCCAGTCACTAACTTACCTCTGTGAAATCCTCAGCCTCAAGAGAGCGAGTTCTTGTTCCCTCATGCCTTATGTACCTTTCTGTATCCTGCCATATTACTGCCTGGGATTGAAGGTATGTGTCACCACTGCCTGGTTCTGTTTCTCTCATGCAGCCCACTGTAGCCTTGAACTCACAGAGATCCAGATGGATCTCTGCCTCCCAAGTGACAGGATTCAAGGTGTGTGCCACCACTGCCTGACTTCTATGTCTAATTTAATGTCTGCCTCTGTCCTCTGATCCCCAGATAAGCTTTATTGGGGTACACAATATATTACCACAGCATTGCCTACAGAAGTCATTGCTCCTGATTCTGAGTCTTTAGGATTCAAGCCCCTGTAAAATTTGATGTCAGTTTACAGCTGCTGGGTATATCTAAGTCAGTATCTACCAGGCTCTGTTCTTTATCTTTTCTCAAAAACATAAACTCTCTACTATTCACACTGGAAGCAGAACCATGGATGAAATGTCCGTCACTTCAACTCTTCTCTCTCATCTATCATTCAACTTCCTTAACTGTAAAGCCCAGCAGCTGAAATAACTATGTAATTAGCAAAAGGAACATGTGGAATTTCTTGTGCTATATGTGGTCCATCTGCATGAGGGTCCTTCTGCAGCTGCCTAGATTGCATGCACGTGCTGCCACAGACAGGACCTCCATCAGCACGTATTTATATTATCTGTTACCTCAGGACTCTTGTCATTTACTCTTGACATTTCTCTCTGTATAGTCATACCATAGCATATTTTGTCCTCTGTGTGGTGATATTTTGTTTGTGATCTAACAAATAAAGCTTATCTGAAGATCAGAGTGCTGAACTAAGCCACTAGTTAGCCATAGAGGCCAGGCAGTGGTGGCACACACCTTTGATCTCAGCACTTGGGATCTCATGCCTTTAATTCCAGTAATAGAGAGGTGGAGACAGAAAGTGATATGGCTGGGCAAAGAAAGGAATACAGTGCTGTGGGAGATAGGATCTCACTCTCTTTCAGACTGAGGAGTTGGTGACGTAAGAGGGGGTAGCTGTAGATTACTCTTCTGTCTCTCTAATCTTTCAGCATTTACCCCTATATCTGACTCTGTGTTTTTATTATTGAGACCAATTAGGATTCGTGCTACACCTCTGTATTCATTATCTTCATCCTTTACTCTGTTGACATACTGGATTGGACAGTTCTTTATCCTGGAGTACTATACTGTGTATTGAGAAGGATTTAATGTCATCTCCTTCTCTGCTCATTAGATACTACAAGTGCCCTCTCAAAATCCATTGCTGTAAATCAAAGACAACTCCTCAAATTTCCATAAGAACACTGCTGTTCTCTGTGGATAATCGCTGCTACAGTTGCTGTGAGTGATGTCTTCAAAGTACAGAGGGTCTTCAAGCTGATATGTGTAAATACTCTGGAACAGTTTCTGAAGTCTATAGCATCAACTCTAGCATGTCATCATCACAATTGACATCATCTTGGCTGACCCAATGTAGCCTTCTGTATCATCAATTTTTAACTAAGCTCAAATTTCACTTAAAGGCTTAGAATTTTATTCACAAGCTTTTCAATATTTTTGTAACTCTGCTTTAATATTTTCATCATATTCTTTGGCCACATATCTCTCTTACTATTTTCATATTCCTGATGCATTAGATTTTAGGTTAATTTAACATACCATCATCTTACCTATTCTTACATTACGCCACACATATTCTTGATCCCTTTCTGCCTTGCATAACAAGCATTTTGTGTAAATTCTCTGTCACTAAGTGTAAGTAATTAAGAAAGATTGATGATTTCAGTTGTTCAAGGCATTTCCAAAACCTAAAAGGAGTCCATCTTAGTGACATTACTCTGAAGCAATAAAAAATTTCTTGCAAGCATATGTTCAAATATGGGAAGATCAAAGTAGTAAACTTCCATTATGTCTGTCATTTGTCATGTCACTCATAAACTGTAATTGTGTATCATTTTCTCCAAGTTTAATTTGTATTATAGTCTATGCATGTTTGAGGCACATAGAAGATTTATTATCCATATCAGTGTTATACTGCTTAATGTATACTAGGTATTTATACACTTTTATTAAAAGAAATAAAATGGATAAAAGACAAAAGATCGCCGGGCGGTGGTGGCGCACGCCTTTAATCCCAGCACTCGGGAGGCAGAGCCAGGCAGATCTCTGTGAGTTCGAGGCCAGCCTGGGCTACCAAGTGAGTCCCAGGAAAGGCGTAAAGCTACACAGAGAAACCCTGTCTCGAAAAACTAAAAAAAAAAAAAAAAAAAAAAAAAAAAAAAAAAAAAAAAAAAAAAAAAAAGTCAAAAGATCAAGACAGAAGAGGAAGAAACAGAAAATGTTTCTATGTAACTTGAAATCTTTCAACACATGAAATACAGATTAATATTTAGGAAATTGTCCTTTCTTCTGTCCATAGACTGACCATCCTATGATTAGGATCTTAATGACCAACATTAGTAAGTGTAATAATAAGAGCATACGCTGGCCAGCCTAGCGCATTGGCACACACCAGCACCAATCCCTGCTCTTCGAGTTTGAGGAAGATCGCAAGCTGGAAGACGGCATGGACTACAGAGTAAGACACTGTTGAAGAAGGGAGGAGGCTAGATATTCTAGTGGCTCACTAAGCACTTTGTACACAGTGCCTTAGATGTCTTTGATGGACCAACACATTCTAAGCACTCCTGAAGATTTGGATATATTATTTTTGTTGATTTAATAAGTTTTATAATTCTAATTGGAAAACACTGTACCTATATGGTACATTGCCATTTTATATATTATTGCCCAATTTTTGAATCATAAAAACCATATTAACCTCACAAAATACTCATGTCTACATGTTTACAATCCTTTCTTTCAGCTTTTTGAAATGTACAGTACATGATCTACATCTGATCTCATCCTTCTCTGCTGTAGAACACCATAACTTAATGCCCCTCCCTTTCTCTCCAACACCATCCATAGTGATATCATCTAAAAGCATTTAGTTTACCTCATCCTGATATATATGCATTCAATAATATGTGATGTAAGACTTGTACAGCCAGAGGTAATAGATTGTATAAGAAAGAAAGAACACCTTTGCATTTAATGCCTCATCTTATTGAACATACAATTTCCATTTTATTTAGAAAAATATTATAAATTGAATCACACACTTGCATAAATGCCCATATGGCTTTCATTGTATGTAGACACCCTCTGAACATCTGAACATGCTCTTATTCACAGAAGACAGGGGCTTAAGATATGTCCTTCACTGATGTGTTGACTGAGAATTCAGAATCACAGTTCCTCACGATTACACTTTGATTATGAATTTAAATCTCTTGAAGTCCATCTGTTCATCAAAGTGTAATTTACTGTCAAGTCCAATAAGTGACAGAATATTCCTTTCCTTTACATCTGACCTTGTTTTTGGCACAGAAGAAGTTGATTCAAATATGACAAACTTTCCCCCGACAGCTGGACGATTGTTCACTGTGGCCAAATGAGAAATCTGTCGCAGGGAAGAGACAGGCTCGTTGCACCACATATTTTACCATTCTACAGTGTTCTTTTGATTGCATTTATTACTCCTCAAATTTCCCTTTGCTGTATTTAATAATTTTCTACCTTTATGCTCTGTTAGTCCTATGAAATGCATACATCACATATCTGACAAGTTTTGATATATAACCTGTGTCTCGGGCTTGTTATATTTTTAAGTGAAAATTCCACCTTCTTTTCCCTCATGTTTTTCTACTTTGAAACATCTAGTAGGCTGTCATTTTGCCTCTAGTTTGAATCCAAGTCATAGCTTAAAAACAAAAAAGTTCCTACTCATTGCACATGAGGGCTCTTTCCCGAGTGATGAATGTCATGTTTTAAATTTGCCCTTACTTTTCTTAATATATTTTAATTTATTCTTTGGGGATTTCACATAACATATCCACCTCCTCCCCCCATCCTACCAGCAAAGAGAAAAACAACTGGTAGAATTTAAATCTCAGTTAAAATTCTAGGATATCATTTGAATCACTTTTATGAGAAGCATAATTGTCTGGTTAATCATGATGAGTAAAAAGTATATGGACTTTCTCTTTTCATGACTTCTATTCTCCAGAGTTAATTGGCATAGTCAGGACTTGATTTTTCTTCCAAAGGGTCAATTGATGGTCAGTGGTAGCCACATTGTATGATTATTTCCCTAATATTACTTCACCATGTGAGAATGGTTTGATCTCATATCCTTAGAAGAAGGATGTGCACAGAGTGCACATTACTATTATAATATGCCATTTCAATTATTCTATTTTGCTAATAATCATTACCATCTATCTCTTGTGACTATTCTACACTTTGTTACATATGTGAGAATAGGATTGTTTCTCTCTCTCTCTCTCTCTCTCTCTCTCTCTCTCTCTCTCTCTCTCTCTCTCAGTCTATAGGAACATTATAGTTCTTTGACTGTGATATAAGAAATTAAGCTTCTTCTGTCTAGCCTGGAGGATATGTCGTAAGTTAAGATTAGAATTGTTTATTAGTTATTGGTTTGGAGTAGTGTTTGGTACGTGGAGTTTCCCTATTTTTTATAACATCTGAACAATGCTATTAATGATAATTAATGTCATTAATATTAGATGATCAAAGGGTATATCTTGTAATATATTTTCATTTTGATGTCCTTAAGGTTTAAATGCATTTGAGCAATTGTATGATTTTGTAAAATGCATTAATTTATGTCACTTTGTTAAATATATTGTATTTTACAAAATCAAACATGATGTGGAATGTAACAGGAAGATATTTATTCTTCAATCAAGAAAAATACATAGAACTACAAATGTGAGGTCATTTTTATCTCTCTCTCATCTCTCTCTGTGTCTCTGTCTCTGTCTCTCTCCCTTTCTTATGCAAAGAATCCTTAGGTTCAATATATGCTAGTTATTTAGCCTTGTGTCAAACATATCTAAGATTATGATGCTGTCTGGTTACATATCAAGTAGTGCCAAAGAAAAATTGAGTGCTAAATTATGGGTCACACTAAGAGTAGAATAGCTACCTCCATAGGAAAAAAAATCAAAATTTTCTCTAAAAATAGATCCAGTTGAATCCGTTGATTGTCTGTAGCTCTTTAAATAGGAGTGGACCCTTGTGTAATTGTCCTCCTTCTATGTTGGCATGTTGACGAGTATTGTCATGACATAGGTATTGTTTAGGCAACCATATTGCTGAGATCTCATTGGTGAAGTCTCACTGTCATACCTAGAAGACACTGTCTGGCTGTATGTATCCCAATCCTTTAGCTCTTACAATCTTACTAC